>NW_003852407.1:154177-171941 GCF_000181295.1 Otolemur garnettii | reverse complement strand
CCCCCGTCTCCTTCCCTTATCTCCAGGGAGTACTTCATAATAAATCACTTGGACACAAGTCTTCATAGCGGGACCTGTTTCTGTGAAATTCATTCAAGACCAAATCCTTCTATCTGTGATCCAATTTCAACAGACCAACACCAAATGAATGCAATTCTCTCTCCATCCTCCAGATATTTCGTTTTCATGGTGTTAACATCAAAACAGGGGACACATGCATCCAACAATACACTTGTAGGTACAGGTATTGAAAGATCAAGTTTGACATGCAATCTTTTAAGACTGCGGTCCTCAACCCCCAGGCCATGGACTGGTACTGCTTGGTCCCTGGCCTGTTGGGAACTGGTCTCGCAGCAGGAGGTGGGAGGCTCCCATCGTTCGCATCACCACCTGAGCTCTACCTCCTGTCACATCAGCAGCAGCATTAGATTCTCATAGGAGAGTTAACCCTACTGTAAACTGCATTTGTGAGGGATCTGGCTTGCTCACTCCTCTAAGGCCTGATGAGCTGAGGTAGAGCAGAGGTTGAGATGCTAGCACTGGGAAGAGGCTGCAAATACAGATTATCTTAAGCACAGAGACCAAAATAAATCCACCCCTTGCAGACCCCTATCAAAATCATCCCCTACACCTCCTAGTGCATGGAAAAATTGCCTTCCATCAAATGGGTCTCTGGTGCTAAAAAGGTTGGGGACCACTGCTTTAAAAGAAAGTCGTGTATTGATAAACCTTTGATTAATTCTTTTGGGCAAGCAGAGAAATTTTCAGTAAGTTATTGCTTCAAGGAAGTGTATCACAGATGACAGGAAAGAGGAAGATAAGGGGTCCAGGAGTAAAGTCAGGGAAAGGGTCCCTTAAGACCAGGAGGCCTGCTCGTGAGTTAGAAAGGCTTTTTTAGCAGAGAAAGGAGAGAGAAAGAGCAGAGTGAAATCTGACCAGAAGTCAGCTCAGCTTTCACAGTTTCAAGAAGCTTTTATTATTCCTTATCAGTAGGGCTGGAATGTGGAAGGGGGTCTCCAGGGGGACTCATACCTTCTGCAGAGGGACTAATTTTTGCATGAAGGGCAAATCTAGATTTTCCCTTAACTGACCGCCACCTGAGCCAGAGTAAAAGTTACTCTTCTGTTGTTTCCCAATGGCCTTGAAGACTTGGTGGTGGTGGTAGGTGCAGAGGGGGTTTGCTGGGATTATACAGTTGGTTTCTGGCCTGTTTTTTCTCACCAGCTGTTTCCCAAAATGGTTGTACTCTTGGAGTTGTGAGGATTCTTTTCCAACAAAGACTTTAAAGATCATCTAGCTCTTACCCTGTTGTTTAACCCATTATCATCAGTTCATCAAGAGAAAAGAAATGTATCTAAACATCTTCAAGGATGTGGAGAAACCAGAACTCATGTTAATTTTTGGTAAACTGGTATAGTCACTACAGCAAACAATGGCAATGTGACAGTTTTTTAAAATATTAAGCATAAGTCACCACGTGATCCGCCAATTCCCCTCTGAGGTATATATCCAAAAGAATGGAAAACAGGGCTGTGAACAGATATTTGGCCACTCATGTTCATAAGAACATTATTCCAAATAGTCAAAAGATGGAAAGAACACCAGGTCCACAGACAGACTAATGGATAAACAAAATGTGATGTGTTCATACAATGGAAGATCATGTAGCTAAAACTATAAGAAAATCTTGTCACATGCTACAACACAGATAAACCTTGAAGACATTCTACTTAGCAAAAAAAGTCCCAGAAAGATAAACACTACATGATTCCACTTATGAGCAGTATCTAGCATAATCACATTTATTAAACATCAACAGTGGAAAGTGATTTTCCCAGGCTGGAGGTGCAGCACAGTGGGGAGTATTTGTTTAATAGCCACCGAGTTTCAGTTTTGGAACATGAATAAAGTTCTATAGATGATTATCCATCTATGGTAGCACCAAAAAAAATGAATGTACATAAGGACACAGAACTATACACTTAAAAATGGTTAAAATTACAAATTTTATGTTACATGTGTCCTATCACAATGTTTAAAAAAGGATATTCCACTGGCATCTTCTATAAGTACTCATATTTATTCTGATTTCTGAAATACAGATATGTAACAGCAAACATATCGAAAGAGAAATAGGGAGAAATAGAAGCAACGCAGACTATTTTGTAGCAGACGCTCAATTTATGTAATCATCTCTCACAAAAGAATGTTGTGTTATCATAGAGGGCTATCAGAGATGATTATCTCCATGAAAAACTGGTTATTTGAAGACAAATTAAATGGATTTCTGGTGTCTGACCTAGAGAGGAGAAGTTAAAGAATAAATGTAACTATCTTCTCCACCGTCAGTATTTTTACAGGATGGATTTTGGAGTGGAAGAACCATAAGCTACTCTATTATCTCAAATACAGTGTGGTGCTATAATGAAAAGATAATAGAATGTATTAACGTGTGTATAGATGAATTTAGCGTATCTGAAAGAAAGTGGAAAATCAGAGAGTACTACCCAGAGCTGGATCACAAAAGACTGACGTTGCCTCCCTTTCAGGGACATTTCCTTCATTTATTACTCATACTTTCATTGATGTTGACACAGTTTAAAGTTGTATCTATTATTCTTTAAAAATTATTTTATCTTCATCCCATCATTTCTCTTTTCTTTCATTCATTATTCTTTTCCCGAAACGCTCTTTGCAGCCTCTCATTTGACTATCCACGTTACTGCTTCTACTTCTTCTAAAGTTAATTTTGTCTTTTATTGCTTCCTCTAATGGCTTTAATTTCACCATAGTATTTTTAATTCACTTGCAAGTTTTATTTTTCTTAATCATCTTCTTCATTTCATCACATTGTCTTTTTTTCCACATCTTCTTATTTCTTTATTAAAATTGCAATTCTATTTCATGAGATTGATATTTCTTCTTAAGATAAAAATGCCAAGTAGTTTTCTATTAAGAAAAAACCTCCTCTGGCTTTATATTAAAAAAAAAATAAAAACTATCCTGTGTGGCACCTGTGGCTCAAGGAGTAGGGCGCCAGCCCCATATGCCGGAGGTGGTGGGTTCAAACCCAGCCCTGGCCAAAAACTGCTAAAAAATATATATATATATATTTTTTTTTATGGAGATATATATATATCTCCATATCCTCTAAGGGTCTATGTCTCATTACCTTTGTCTATTTTTATTTCAGTTGGAAATATTTTTAATCTATTCATTTAGACACAAATGAAGGAAGATCTTTTGAGATCAACAAGTGTCAAGATCCCATACAATTGAATTTCCCTCAGCCCCATTATTTTGCTCAAGATCTCCACCATTCTCTTTCTGCAGGGACAAGCCTGTGAAGATGAGACCTACACCCAAAATCATTAGTTCCTTCCTTATGTCTTCTGCTGAATTCTGTTGTGATAAATGTAGTGAAGAGAAAGATTAGAGGAAGGAATAAATAACTCTTCTAAAGGCCTGATTTTTTTTTAGGTAGCCAGAATATGTGCCTAGAATAATATTTGGGTGGCGTTAGGTAACTGCACCAGAAAAGCCCCTTCCTGCTTTCAATGGACCAAAACTAGCTGTCTCACTCTTAAAGTCATAGCTCCTTTCCAAGCACAGGGAGTTGCCCTCTGAACAACAGGGAGCTGCCTGCTACACATCTCCTTATCTCTCAGTCACAAAACTTACTTCATCTCCCTGTCCCAATTATCCGCTGAAAATTTCAAACTCATGGCCTTCCCCTAATGGCTCTTCCTGCCAGAGCAGTAACTCCTTATTGGCTATTCTCCCATCCAGTCACCATTCTGAGACTTTGTCTAACTAAACCCATATAAGGATGTGCTTTTCTTTTAGTCTCTCCTCTTCTTCTCTCCCTCCTCTTCTCTCCCTCCTCTTCTCTCGCTCCTCTCTTTCCTCTCCTATCTTTCCTCTCCTCCTTGGTGCTGCTCTGCAGCATCCCTCACCAATAAAGACCTTTCATACAAGCCTTGGTGGTCTGTGAGATCTTTGCTGGTCCAGTACTGCCCTTTCAGTTGGTGTAAATTTTACCCCTGTGAACTAAAGATCATTTTGCATAAGATCACTGGCAAAAAATAGCTCTTCCTTTGTGCTTTTCTTAAAGTTTCACTGGCCTTAGAATTAGTTACAAAGCAAACAAAATACAGGGTGGCCATACAGTTCACAACTGCACACAAACTTTATGGTCACCCAGTGTATCTGGATTCTGCTGAGCGGGCTTTCTTCTCTAGCCAATAGTATGATCTTTCTTCTTCTCTCCATTCTTGCCCTACTATATTTTTTCTGAGTGCATAGATACTTTATGCAAAATTAGGACAGACTGCATTAGGGGCAACTTTACAACACCATGCTAATTATTGGATCTTAGATATTTTTGAAAGCACCTAAGTTTTACCCTATCTTCTATTTACCTAAGTCTAAGCTACCTTACCTTTTAGTTACCTAGTCTAAATTTAATCTGTTTCTTAATTTACCAATTTTTATTTCCATATCATTATATTCCTTTTCCTTTCCTTTTTAACTAATCTTTTTTGTCCTCCTTAACTTTAGAAATTCATAATTCATTACAATAAACAAATACTAAGACAACTATCTTGAAATAATCCAAATGTTCTCATTAGCAGTTCAAAAGATTTCTTGAATTAAATAACAGAAGTAATTTTTCCCAGATTCCCTTCAGATTTTAATTAACATTCTTCCTTATAAATTAATAAATCCTTTAATTTCCCTGTCTTTGCTAATATCTATTCTGACTCTTTAAGTAAGTTTGACAAAATACCCTTTGATGGAACAATTTTTCACCTTTTTAATATTCCTTAAGGATTTAATGCTTGAACTATTCTTTGAACCTGTGGTGGATTTCCTGAGTTACTTGTCTTTTTCTATTCAAGCTAAAACCATCCTTTGATGTGAAACTCTCCAAACAATGGGAGCAATCCAATTTTGTAGATGTGATTCATTTGTAGATGTGATTCATGAATTATTTATATTTCCTCCCAAAATAGGATGTTTCAAAAAATTAACCATAACATTTACTTCACTGAGATAGTGTGGACTTAAATTTAAATTTTGCAAGGTGTATAAAGTTCCTAGTGAAATTTCTGGGGGTTCGCCGAAGCCTAATGAATTCCATTTCTGTACTTTTTATCTCTCCATTCAGTCTTTTCCTTGATGTTTGTAAATATTTCCAGACAATTTTTAAAACATAGATGAGAATTAGCAAATTTGTAATTTGCTTTATAGGTATTTCAGCTTGTATAAAAATGAACAAAGTAGATTTTGAAATGATAGTATTACATGAGTATAGTTCAGACGAGACAGTCAGATACTTTAAAACAGGTAAAAACAAAATTCCATCAGAGTACAGGGCATCAAATTAAAGTTCACAGAAGCCTCATAGGGGAAGTGGAGTTTAGAAAGAGAAAAAGTAAATAAGACTGAGATCTTTAGAGATAGAAAAGGGCAATTCAGATAAAAGCTACATGGGCAAAAAGATACAAAGGTTGGCATTTGCCTGACATAACGTTGAAACTAATAAGAACTTCAAGTTTTGTTTTGTTGTTTATGATGAGTATGGTTTGGGGGGAAAGCAGGAAGCACATTTATAAAATCAATGGAAGTTTTATAATGGTGATTCAATATTTAATTTAATTATATTTGTAATAACAAACCATTCAACATAGAAGTTTTATTCTTTCATTCACAAATGTCTATTGCATATTTGCTATGTACCAATGATTAAGCTAATACTGAAAAAACAACAGTGATCAATATGTGATCCCTGCTTACTTGTAGAGACAAAGAATAGATAAATAAATCAGTACAATAATTATTGTAACGAGTGTTATAAACTAAGGTTGCAATATAGAAATAGATTTTTAGACATTATTCACCATTATTAATGAGAAATGGGGGCGTTCATTATAGATAGGAAAAGATTTCTTTATGGGAGTGACATTTATGCTGAAACTGGAAGACACAAAGGAGTTATCCATGTGACTATTGAGAACATAGAACAGTCTAGCAGAAGAAAAAAGCATGCACAAATGCCTGGGTTGAGAAAAAGTTTGGCTTATCCAAAGAACAGGCAGATGCTTAGTGCAGCTACACTTCATAGAGTAAGGGGGAAGAATGGAATCAAAAAGGTCACAGGCCAGAGCATGCTGCACCTTGTAATGCTACAGTTTATATTCTAAAGGAAATGAGAGTCCTTAGTCCTGGGACACTAAGAAGAGGAAAATCAGCATCTTATATGAGGTAAGGCAAAAAAAAAAAAAAAAGAAAGAAAGAAAAGAAATGGTCCATAATACCTCACAAGGGCAGAATCATGAAGCATTCTTCATTGTCTGTTGAACCTGTGATTCCAGTTCTTTTGGAGTAGTAAGATAAATCTTAATTTTGCCGATGAAAGAGGCCTGGAGGTCTGTAGTTTCTTTTCTATTTAAAGCAGCTTGTTTCTGCTTAGCTGAGTCTTTCCTGCATAAAGTCATAAAATTTAAAGGTCTAACTCTCTGCCACAGCTGTGTTTCTCGTGGAAAGACCATCCTCTTGGCAATCCTTCTCAAGGTGGTTTCTGGAAACATCTGAGACACTGAGGATCTTTTCTCACAGCATGGTAAGAGCTCATGAGTCCTCACTTTCTTGGCCTCTTCTCAGTTCTTTGTAGCACCATTAAATCCCTGAGT
Source organism: Otolemur garnettii (assembly GCF_000181295.1). Lineage (NCBI taxonomy): Eukaryota > Metazoa > Chordata > Mammalia > Primates > Galagidae > Otolemur > Otolemur garnettii. Next base: position 165,246 of record NW_003852407.1, on the reverse strand, counting down.
TCCAGCCTTGTCCTCGTCTCCAACTAGGTTGTCTACTATGTAACCTCTGTTTGAGAGTCATCTTTCTCTACCCACGATAACCTCATGGCAGACCCAATGACTCTCAGCTGAGATAGTGCCCACATGATTCACTGTGAACATGTGGAAATAATTGGATTTCTTCCTGTCATATTCAAGCACTAGAGTGAGCATATTCTCTGCCTAGCACAAGCTGATGTTTTCCTCTTTAGCAGTAGCCAGATTTCTGAGATGTTCTTTGCACAAATTCTAGAAGCCACATGGACAAACATCCCTTGGTTTGGCTTCACTCTCCCTACCTACCTTGAGTCTCTATCATCCATGGGGTCCCTGCCCTAGAGTTTCAGCCCATACAAAGGTGTCAGAATCTTTGGAACTGACTTCTTAATATTTTCATTTCACCTTGCACACACCCGTTCTCTAATGTATCACATCCATCATGGCCAAAAAATACTTTCTACTTCCTTTTTAGGTCTGGTGAAAATGCTTATATGTCATATCTTGGAACTCTTCAATATATGAATATATTATCGGGCTCTGAAACTATAGAGCATTGAGTGAACAGAAATTTTATTAATTTAATATTTACAAAAATATCATGTATCAAATATATATGTATGTAATAAAAATCAATCTATTGTATAGAGAATAAATTTCAAGTGGCAAGAAATGAAAAAAAGAAAGCTGCAGGAATTGTGTGATGGTTGATATTATGGTGGTGAAGAAATGGAAATGATGTGTTTTGTAGGTAGAAAGTGAGGTAGAATAGGGACTCACAACCCCATTCTTGACAAGGGAAAACACCCCTAGCAAAAAGGGGAAAATAAAAAAGTAAGCTGAGTGAGTCAGAACAAAGGAAAGTCAGCTAGTTTACCTTTAAACCAGCTGCTGTTAAATTTCTTATCTCAGCAAGTTTCCTGCTTTTCCTAGAACTCTGGCCTATTGGAGATACAGCTTAGAAACATCCCTTTTGGGTCTGTAAACACTCTGAAGAAATAATGGCCATAGAAGATGCTATGACAAGGTTTGTCAAGATACATTAACCAGGCTGTTTCCTGCCCAGTAAATAGTCAAAGTAAATACCCATTGTGGACATTCCTAGTTGACTGAGGCAGAGATCCAGGGAAAAGCTTGAGCCCTGAAATATGAGCAGGAGGGTGTATACCCCTAATCAGAGAGAAAGACCCTCTGTGGTGGTGATGAGGGAAAAATTCCTCTCTCCCACTGATTCTTCAGAGGAGATTGCTACCAGTGGCGTTTTACTCCACAGTGAACTAGTGGAGATTAACACCTCCCTAGGAATCTCTGTGTGTGACCTCAGACCGGAGGCTTCCCCCACACAAGGCTCAGGTTCCAGATTTCACTAGGTTGCTCAGAGCCTTAAAATTAATGATTATAGAAACAATGGAAGCTGATATACTCACTCAGAGAAACTGCTAGTATCTTTGTTCCCTTTCTCAGCTTACCCTTTGGGCTAATGAGCAAGTAGCCTTCAATAAAAGCTGAGTGGAACTGACACTTGGGACCATTGTCAGAACCTCACACACAGGCAGTGATCCCCTGGGTCCCCACCTTTGAAAATTCTATTTTGTGTGTCTTGTTTCTTTCTTTCTCATTGTTTCTAACTTTGTATTTCTTTAATCTGTTGCTGCCAGATCCACAGCTCTTAACAAACCCTGCCCCCAGGGCGGGACCCTACTGGGTCTCTGGTGAATAGCGTTTAAGTTGGTAGAAACATTTTCTGTGATGCAGTGGACTGGAAGGAAACAGTTTGGGTATGTCTGCAAAAAGGGTGTAATTTTCTAATTTAATTTTTATTGTTTCAGTTTAATTGGGAGTACAAAGAATTAGGTTACAATGTTTGACTTGTTAGGTAGAGTCCCTCTTATAATTATATTCCACCACCAAGAGGTGTGCCATATACCCTAACATCCAACCCATTAAGTTGGAGCACAACCCCCTTTCTCCTCTCCTCTCCTTGAACCCACCCCCTCTTTGAATTTATTTGAGTTTTTTTCTTATGTGGGCATGTATTAGATTACCTACTAGTTTCATATTAGAATTGAGCACATTGGATTCTTGCTCCTCCATCCTTGTGACACTTTAGTAAGATGAATGTGTTTCAACTCCATCCAGGTTAATACAAGAGATGTAAGGTCTCCATCTTTTTTATGATGCAATAGTATTCCATAGTATACATATACCACCGTTTGTTAATCCATTCCTGGGTTGGTGGGCATTTAGATTGTTTCCACATCTTGGCAATTGTAAATTGAGCTGTGATAAACAATCTAGTCCAAATATCCCTATGATAAAATGTTTTTTTTTTTCTTCTGGGTGGATGCCTCGTAAGGGGATTGCAGGATCAAATGAGAAGTCTAATTAAAAAGTATAATTTTTGAAGAGTCCTATGTAATATCCGAAAAGAGACATCAAAATGCAATTGAATATACCAATCTGGAACATATAATAAAGGTCTGTCCTACAGATATAAATTTAGAAACTGCCAGCATATGGATGGCATCTAAAACCACAGGGATATATGTGATAGAGATTTGGGCATGGCACTGAGCCCTGAGAGACCATGAAATACAGACATGAGTACAGAAGGTGCAGCCAGATGAACAGGCTTGGAAAGAGGGGCCAATAACAGGAAAAAGAAATAAAAAACAAGTTCCAACAATAGACAAAAGACATTGGCATGGTAAAGGAAGCGTAAAAAGAATTCATGAGAAAGAGACAGAGTTCAGCTGTGTTAAAAAATTGGTAAGATGCGCTGGGGTCCTGCCCTGCAGGCAGGGTCTTTTAAGACCTGTGGAGCTGGTGGTGATCAGCAATTGAAGAAAAATAGAGTTAAGTAGTGAGAGATAGAAAGACAGGACACTGCTTCAATATACAATGTGAACGCCATAAATGCATCAATGTACAAAGTTATGATTTAATAAAAACAATAAAAAAAATAAAAAAAATAAGAAATCTTCTAAAAAAAAAAAAAAAAGAAAGAAAGAAAGACAGGACACACAGAATAAAATTCTCAAAGGTGGAAACACAACAGACCACCACTAATTTGTGAAGTTCCAGCAAATGGACCTGAGTGTTTGTTCCACTTAGCTTTTATTGAAGGCTATTATCTCCTTTAGCCCAGAAGGTAAGCTGAGGAAGAGAACAAAAACATCCATGGCTTCTCTGAGTAAGCATGTTAGTTCTTATTCTACCTATAATCATTAACTTTAAGGGTCTGAGCAGCCTTGAGAAATCTGAAAGCTGAGTCTTGTGTGGGGCAGCCTCCTGTCTGTGGTCACAAATACAGATTTCTTGGGAAAATTAATTCCCTCTAGTCCTTTGTGGAGTCGATACCACAGTGTCAGCCTCCTCTGAAGAATCAGTGGAACAGAGGAATTTTCCCCTGTTCTCCAACCCAGAGGCATCTCCTTCTGTGATAAGTGTACAAGCCCCCTTTTCCCTATCTCAGGGGTCCAGCTATTCCCTGCTAGGCATAATATAAATCCCCACAATGGGTATTTGCTATGACTATTGACTGGGCAGGGGATGGCCTAGTTCATGTTCATTCCCAGGCCTTGCACCCAGCTTCCTCTGCAGCCATTACTTCTTCAGAGTGTTTACAGACCCAGCAGGAGTGTTTGCAACCTGTATCCCTCACAGGCCAGACTTCTGGTACAAGCAGGAACTGCCCAGATAAGTAATTTAACTACTGGTTTAAAAGTAAACTAGCTAAATTGTTTTTATTCTATCTTGCTTAGCTTATTTCTCTGTTTTTCTCTTTTTCTGGGGGTGTTTTCCTTTGCCAAGAATGTAGGGTGACCAGATTTTAACATTTGTAAAGCGGGACAACATGGCCAGGGGGCTGGGTGCAGGGCAGGGCAGGGGCTGACAACAATGCAAACTTTGATAAGCAGTTCTTGATAATCACTTCTCAACAATTATTTGTTATTATTACAGTTTAACATTATAAAATTAACAAAAATAATATAAAACTCATATTCTAGTGAAATAGCCACATGGCAGCGGAAAACCGTATATTCCCTTCCTGTTCTCCCACCCATTCCTGCATTCTTTCCAAAAATCAGGACTTTTTTAAAACTTCACAGGATGCGGGACAAATTGTTCAAAAGTGGGACTGTCCTGCCAAAAGCGGGACGTCTGGTCACCCTACAAGAATGGGGTGTTTGGTCCCCATCCTGCCTGTACCATGCAGGGTAATACAAAGATAAACTAATGTGTACTGAATTTACCAACATGAAAACCACTGACAGAGTAACAATGCCCCCTGCTTTTCCCAGGATGGTTAGCATAGTTAGTCTATTTGCTTTCACTTTCAGAAGTGTCCCTTTTGGATAATAATTTGTATGGTCATGTTAGTTTGGTGACCAAAGCAAGAGCAGTAAAGGGGTTTCAGTAAAGAGGTGAGGATGGAAAAGTAGAATGGATTAAAGATAGAGTCAGAAGTTACAAAGTAAATATGGTTCATATTCCTTTCTGGAGAAGTCATCATACTATGAAGAAGATTAGAAGAATGAAGAGGTAATCAGAAGGGTAACTGGATCTTCAATATTTTTAAAATGAACTCTAAAATTACAGTGATTCTTCTGATAATTAGGACAATTTCCAAATCATTTATACCATAAATTTTCAGAATAAATAGCAGTATGGTTTAAGGAAAATACATTTGAGTTAGACACAATAATCAAACATTCCAGAGAGTGTTACAGAAGAGTGAAGGGTGCGCTGGTTTAGAACAGGAAATGGAACTCTCAGGACAAAAGCAGGTGTATGCTTCACATTCTCATTCACAAAGTTAAACAGGAGAGGTCAGATGTAACAGGCTGGAGGATGCCAGCCAAAGGCATAAGTTCCCAATCGCTGGAACTTACAAATTTTACCTTATAAAAAATAGAAAAATAGTCTTTGCTGATTTGATTGAATTTAGGATTTTGAGATGGGGAGATAACTTGAATGGCCTGATTGGGTGCTAAATTCAATCACAAGTGTCTTTTCAAGAAAGAGGCACCTGGAGATTGGACACAGACACAGAAGAAGAGAAAGTCTATAATCGTGGATTCAGAGATAAGAGGAATGCTGGATGCCAACAGGCCAAAGAATGTTGGCAGCCAACAAAAGCTGGAAGAGGCATGGAATGGAATCCTCTTTAGAGCCTCTGGAGGTCGTGTCCCTAGTGATATCTGATTTCAGCCAAGATTTCAGATTTTGGCTCTCAGAACTGTGGGCAAAGAAATATCTGTTGCTTTAAAACACTAAATGTGTGGTAATATGTTACAGTAGCCATAGAAAACAGGGTTGAGTAAAGCTCAACCTATAGGATCATAAAGGTTAAAATTTAGGAAGAGACAAAAGCCAAACCCAAAGATTCAGGAGGAGATACATTGGTGAAGATAAGGGGATGGAGTCATGCATTTTGATGTTACTGTACAGAACAGTTAGGTTCCAGAATATAAAGGTGTGAATGGTAGATAAAAGTCCTTGACTATTATCCTGAATTATAATTGTCCTGCTCATAATTGTATGAATTTTATGGGTCTTCCAAGTTCAGCAATTGAAAATACGAACCTGGAATGATGGAGATCCCAGTCAGAATAATTAGCCTTAGATTTATCAGCTACTGGAAATTCACCAGATCACTTAATTTCTCTGAGTTCAAATTTGTCTTGTTTTGCTATATTTTCATCTACAGCACAAGGGTGGCTTCCCTACCTTGTAGTTTTCTTGTGTGGATCAAATCAGATACACATATAAAAGTGCCTTGAACATTATAAAGTGCTACTTTATAGTTTACAAATCTGTAGTTGGACAAGTTGAGCATCCCAAATCTGAAAATCCAAAATCCAAAGTGTTCTAAAACTTTATGAGCGCCAACATGATGCTCAAAGTAATGCTCATTGGAGCATTTCAGATTTCAGATTCTCAGATTTAGGATGTTCTATGAGTATAATGAAGATATTCCAAAAATAAAAAGAAATTAAAAAACCATCTAAAATGTAAACACTTCTGATCCCAAGCATTTCAAAGGCTTTTCAACCTGTATTATAAATACTTGTACCCAGGAAACTGTGACCTATACACCCTTTATGATCTAAAATACAAGCAGGAGGAAGGGTTTGTAGAGGATTCTATCAGTAATTCTACCTGATGAGGGTTCAAGGTCCTTCCTAAAATTCCTTCAACCTTCCAAAGGAGTGGAAGGAAAAGGTCATCTCAAGGTATTGTTTATGGGCAGCCAGCTTCTGTTCAGCATCTGATTAACTCAACAATTTCCCCATTAAGAACAAACAATTAGGATGAGTGCAATGGCTTATGCCTGCAATTCTAGCACTCCAGGAGGCCTAGGTGGGTGGATCACCTGAGCTCAGGAGTTTGAGACCAGCCTGAGTAAGAATGAGACCTGGTCTCTACTAAAAATAGAAAAACTATGGTGGTAGGCACCTGTAGTCCCAGCTACTTAGGAGGCTGAGACAAGAGGATTGCTTGAGCCCAAGAGTTTGAAGTTTCTGTAAGGTAAGATGACTCCACAGCATTAAACCCAGGGTGATAGAGGCAACTTTCTCAGAAAAACAAAAAACAGAACAAACAAACAAACAAGAAGTATAAGTAATGGACTTTACTAGCGATTAGGCCATTCAAGTTATCTCCCCATCTCAAAATCCCAATTTCAATCAAATCAGCAAAGACTATTTTTCTATTGCTTATAAGGTAAAATTTGTAAGTTCCAGACAGCAATAAAAGTGAGTTTTACCTTAATTGTATCATTACAAATATTCCTTTAAATATCCTTGAGTTTTTATCAGAAGAGAAATTCCACAGACTATGAAACCATGTAGACCTTGCCATATACAATCTCTTAGGCTCCTTTCTCTTTCCCTTTCCTTAGCTGGGTTTCTATTCTATTCTATTCTATTCCTTATAGTAAAATATAAAAAAAAATGAAAATTCCTGTTATTCTTTTCCTCATGAAAGCAACACTGTCTCTTGGTTGTTCAACCTATTGCTGACACCAAGAGCATTGAGCTTTTCTCTCCTACCCCAAGCCATCCATTACATTTCCCTCTCCCCAAAGAATGTTCTTGATAGAAGGAATTGTGTGGCCAAATGACAGTGATATAGTGCTTACCTTTCTACACAGTAAGTGAAAATTTTATCCTGGAATTCTCACATTTCCCCATGCAAATAAGAAAGAAGACATTAGGCCAGACTTTATAGCAAATAACTATATTTCTTCTTCCTCTAGATTAGTGGTTCTCAACCTTCCTAATGCCACGGCCCTTTAATACGGTTCCTGTGGGTCACGACAGGTTGAAAACTGCTGCTCTACTCTCAGGTCAAATGGGCATGCTCCTTCGACCAAAAGTTACAAAATATGATTACTTCCAGACTAAGTATTTGGCCTTTTCAAACGTATTTTGTATACCAAAAGCCTTATTAATGTGACCTTGTACAGGAAAGTCAAACTGACTGAAAGAACGAATTAATTTATTGAATGAATGAATTGAATTGAATTTATTGTATTGTCTTTGAGAAATAATGTACCATACAAAGTCAAAGGCCAAGTATTTGGTACAAATAGTATAATTAATATATTCAACAATGTTGGGTTCAGCACATCATTCAGTTCTATCTAATTTGTTTTTAATAGTGAATATATGATTAGAGTGTATTCAATTGCAGTTATTTTTCCAATGTTTCAGAAAAGCTTGACTTATTATGACAACCGAATCAATAAAATAAGCACTAATAAAACTAAATACCCTAAGTTTGAAATATACTCTGTTAAGAACCTTCCATACTTTATGGGTTGAATACCCCTAATCTGAAAATTCAAAATCAGAAATTCTTCAAAAACCAAACATTTTTGAGGTTTGCATGGCTCAAAGGAAATCCACACTGAAGCATTTTTGGATTTGGGGTTTTCAGGTTAGGGTTGATCAACAAGTAAGCATAATCCACACTTTTCAAAACCTGAAAGTTCTGAAATTCGAAACACTTCTGGTCCCAAGCATTTCAGATAAGGGATACTCAATATGTGTCTCATTTACTACACAAACACTTCAGTGTGTGAAACACTATTATTGTGAATGTATTGATGAAATGAGTGTAATTATTTATGTACCTGACCCAGTTAGTCGTGAAAATCTAGGCCTTGAATTCACTACTTTCAGCTATAAAATATGTGATTTTTATCACTCAATTGAGTAACATTCAACTGCCTATCCTAAGGAATTCCCTGAGAACTTTCTTGATTATAGAAGTCATTTGGAACCCTTGTTTTAAAAATACCAAAACCCAGACCTTTAGTCTAGAGGTACTGTTTCAATTGGTGTTGGGTGGGGTCTGAGATTCTGTAATTTTAACAGGTTACCCAGCTGATTTCTATTCTCATATTATGTATCAATAAGACCTCTGTCTGATGCCCTCACTAGAAAGCCCAGCTCAAACTCCTAAATTAAATTTTAAAAAGAAACTGTGGTGGCTCAGGTACCGTAACATTGTAGGGGTAAGACTAACTTCAGACACATCTTCATTACCAAGTTACACTCGATAGCTCCTGTGTAGAAAAAATTACTACAAATAGTAATTCCAGAAATGACTTTGCTGGCCCTGGGCAGCCAGACATAGATAGTGGGTCCTTCCCTAACCCAATCACTGCAATCGTGTGGTTGAAATTTGCTTTTATCTTAATCTTGTTCACCTACTCCTCTACTGAAGCCCAAATGTGCTGCTAATTGTCTTGAAGCCCATGGGATGGGACTATAGAAGGGGTGGGTACTATAGATTCGCCACCAGAAGGAAGGAAAGTGCATGTATTCTGGGTGACAAAAAGAATAGAAGTATACTCTACTTCTCTAGGGTAAAATTAAAAGTTCAGATGAATAAACTAAGTAAGTTTCCTTAAGAAACTATCAGATCATATGCTTGGCAAGTTTTTCTTCTCATGGCAAAGGTATTTTGGTTGCTAAGGTACTATCTTCTAAACATATACTTTTGGGCTGATTATTTCATAAAGCCATTGGTATTATTCATATTAGCTGGTTCAAGTAGATATATTTTCTTATATTCTTGAATATATATACTCTTAGCCAGTGAAGGGGGAGGAGTGAACCACAGAAACTTTTCATTTTGCATAACTCTGTTGCATTAATTTTTTAAATAAATGTATAATTTTTATAAAGTTGACAAGATTCACATTAAATTATGAAATGAGCTTTTTGGAAATTCACATCTTGGAGGCTGTGCTTCAGTTTCAAGAAGGAACTGTTTACTAAATTAAGATGAAATAGCTTTACTGCCTGTTTGCAACTCTCATTTAAAACTGGATATACTTTATCACTGAATATTTTCTAAAATAAAACTTTATAACCATCTGGATTCGGTGCTTTCTTGCTGATACTTCTTGTAGATAAATGATTACTTAATGACTCTTTCAAACACAGAGGATGTATCAAACTCTTAAATTATGTGTTTAGATAAAAACTCACAAAGAGCTGATTTGACTTCTGCGGCTTCTTCACCTATCACCGCATTTCAAAATGTTAAGTATATCAGAATATTTTTCTCAGAAGCTGTTAGCCCTGAGAATAACCACAGCCTATATATTTTTCCTTATTAGTATTATTATATACATAATGATATATATTATTGTTCTCCTTTCTTTTTCTATTTCTTTTCCCAAGACAACTGGTTGCCTAATCTTTTGCTTTCTCTTCAACTCTATCTTCCATCTAGGGAGGCACAGCAGACGCTGAGGGAATATTATATTTTACAAATTGAGGAAAGTTAGTTATCAAGAAATGTTTTTTTTCTCCAGATCTTAAAATAAGATGTAGAATACAAATAAAAAATTTTGGCAATCATCTCAAGACTTCTCATTGAGGATAACATCTCTGTTAGTTCTGTCTACAAATATCTTTTTACTAAAATAATTAAATGTAGGTAAATTACATTTAAAGAATAGTATACTATAAATATGAACTACAAATACATGTATCAGAAATATGCAGAGGACCTCAGTTACATAAATTCCCTCCCTTCCTAGGTTATATTTTAATGTTAATACAGGATGAAGGAATCAATTAGGGAGATTATTTCAGATAATTACTTTGAACTTGAACACAGATGTACCTCAGGGTTGAAGCCACTAAAATTAAGGTGCCAGAATACCAGTTTCTTTATTTGTAAAAGTTGAAAATGATACCTATTTGCCAATGACTTCTGAACTTTGGATCAAAGAAAGGGTTCACGGCTCCAAACATTCCATACTTTTAAGCTCCTTTTGGTTTCTTCTCCTGCTATTGACAAACAGGGGCCTTAGTGAAGAATTATACCCAACATAAGTTCTTCTAAAATATAAAGGTAAGAAAACAGACAAATAAACTCTGATCTTCAAATGTGAGATTTCATGGGTAATAAAATGGAATAAAACGGAAGTGATTTTAAGTTCTTCTACACCAAAGTTCCAGAATTCCCAAAGAGATTCCTCTGAAATATAAGGCTTCTAACAGTCTAGTGGATTCTCTTTCAGTTCTCAGGGAGCAAAACCAATCTTGAACAAAGTTGGGAAGTTTATTAGTTCACACAATCACATTCAGTAACATTAGAAAGTACACATGCAAACCAGGGACACTGGCTCAAAAAGGGCTCCTCAGATTAATTAATTAATCTTGTCAGACAAGATTGGAATTAATTAATCTTGTTCTGACAAGACTGGAATATGTCTACAGCTGGAGTCTTATTATACCCAAAAAACCTTGCCCCAGCTCTAGTTAATGGAATCCCCAGGAAGAATTCTCGTTGACTTATGTTGGTCCATGTGCCTTACTTGAACCAAGCACTGTGTCCAAGTGGATAAAGTAATGATTGGCCAACTTTGGGCCATATGGCCACCATGAGGTAGGGAGGAAGGCTTGTGTTTGACAGCTGCAATCCATACAACTTAGTTAGTTGAAGTGCAGTAGGGTGTGGAGAAGAGAGGAAGGAGAAGAAAGGAAGGCAGATGAAGAGACAACAAGAAATGTCTACAATAT
>NW_003852407.1:144309-153846 GCF_000181295.1 Otolemur garnettii | reverse complement strand
GGAGCATATGAGTAGGTTATATGCAAATACAACACCATTTTATTATAGGAAACTAGAACAGATGGATATTGGTATTCACAGGGGTCCTAGAATACCTGCAGATACTCAGGATGATTTTGCTTTCCATTTGTAGTGCCAAGGGTAGAGGCTGGGGAGGTTCACACTAGATTCCAGACTGGCCAAAGAAAAACTGAGGAGGAGGAGGTGAAAGTAACTGTCATATGCCCTTTATCTGCTCATGGCAGCAAGACATACAAACGCAGGGGAATCCACACAGGTAGAAGGTCTCAGAGCCTCATACAGCAGACAGAACAAGAGCAGCTCTGAGTCAAGCTCTGATTAAATAAGCATGATGTCATATTGCTTAATCGTGGTTACTTATGATAACATGGCACCAGCTTGCCTTCACACGAGAGTCTAATCAACTCATCTTCTCCACAACATTCCAAATCCATGAGCAGTTTTGCTTCATTCAGAAAGTATTGATTGATTATCCACCATTTTTTCTGCAGATGCTTGATCATCTAAGATGAAGCTCCTGATTCATGGAGCTTCTTTTTACTGACTTTGGGCTAAGAGTTACAGAGTCAAACTGGGCTTCACAGGAAGTGTTATATTTCATCTCAGACCTACAAGATGACATTGAGATTGATGTTAAAAAGTACATTTCTCACATACACAGTAGGAAACAAACACTGAAGCACATTAATATTTGCCAGTGTGGCAAATTTTCAAGGCTGTGTTTAGATGTGGCTTAATGGGAGAGTATGGCAATACATTGAGATATCATTGTTTATAAACTCTTAATCCTTTAAATTCATTTTTCTAAAAGATGGGTACTTGAGAAATGCCCATTCATTTAACAAGGCATTCACAAAGCTTCTTACATAACCCTCATCTATATGACACTTATGAATAGAGCTTGTTTGGATTATCTTACCAGAGTATCCTGCCTCAAAGTGTTGTTTTATTGAAGGTAGAAATATGAACATCACTGAAAATTCATTTATTCACTTAAATATCTCTGTGTGAGGCAACATATCAGGTAGTAAAGATACTATTAAAATTTTAGTAATAACAGTCATTGTGGCAATAGGCAGGACACAAGCAATAAATTGGAGTCCCAGATGGTTCCTTTACTACCTTGAATAAGCCACTTAACCCAACTCCCCTCTCTACAAAAGGCAGCCAAACATCCCTGTTATCCATGGGATTATTGCAACAATCTCTCTAAAAATATAAAATAATTTCTAAGCCGTCAAATGTTATGCACATTGTTGATAGATTACTGTTATCATCAATATACAATTTTGTATTTCTGAAGTATCTCAATTTTGTTCCCCTTCCTCTGCATGGTGCCTGAAGTCAGAATATTTCTTATCTCTTATTTAAGCAAAAAAAAAAAAAAAAAAAAAAAATTAAAGCTGCTTCACTCATTCTCTCACAGTAACTAACAATTTCAGATGGGCCAGTTTTATTGATACTCTTTTAGCCCATCATATTGTGGGATTTGAACTACTGGGCTCTGGCCTTTCACCTTCTGTTAGGTGGATGTGTGCCAAATGATTTGAGCAGAACTTCTCTATGGAGTCATGTCCAGCCAGTGCCAGGAAACAGAATGAGATACCAGAAGGCTCTATTAATTTTCTGTTAACTTTGTTCATGTGCCCCTACTTGACCTTTCTTTGGTTGTTGTGTCTCCCTGTGGTCTCCTCACCAGAGGAAAAGGCTGCTAACCTGAATGACTTGGATCACATTTGCACAATGGGATGAGATGTGATCAGGCAGCTGTTCCTTACTAGTCAGAGTGATAGTTATTCATAAGCAGTAATAAGCCTGATTTAAACCCAAAATTTATTATGCTTTCAGCAACTCTGTGGCTATTAAGAAATATAATTTTTGTTTGTAACTAAATTCCAATTATTGCTCTTAATTGGACAGTGTAATTAGCAATCTGAGATCCAATTTTTCTGTGATAATTGACAGTTGTGACTTAAGAAAAAAAATTCCTCAGCTATGGAATTGACACCTGCATGTGGCAGTACCTGGAATTCTGGGTAATATTTCTTGAAAATATATATTGCTTTTTAGAGAGTTGAGGAAGATAGGTGACTTAGAGGTAGCTTTTGCCAGAGGCTCCTGTCCAGAGGGAGAAATACTGGACAGAAGGGGACTCAGTGAAGCCCAAGGTGGAGAGCTGAGCATAGATAGACAAGTGTACATCATCTCTGCTGAGGCAAGTTTGGACTCGAAGAAAACAAATTCCAGGTAAAAAGGCCATTGCCAAGAGAATGGGAGACCCCCTCCCTGAAGCCAGAGGCCTGTTGTGGGCTCTGTACAAGTAAGCAGGGAACAAAGGTCTTACTTTACTCCATGGGAGAGAACCACTAAACCCTGGTCCTCCTTTTCCAAGGAGGTTCCACTTGTGAGCCTAGGCATCATGTTGCCTGGCATAAAAGTGAACAAATATTTTCCCCACAATTCCGTCCACCCATTTCCCCTAGTGGTCTGACGGTCAGTCTGCCCTCTGCAGAGCCTGCAGCATTTGTTAATTCCTTGAGGGGCCCAGACATTGTGTAGGCCTCTGGAGAGTAGTTCAGAAACAGTGTCTCACAGTGACTTGTGTGGAATCAGGAGAACAGCAGGGAGAGAGGGATGTGCAATGATGGTGTGTGGTGGGCAAAGGTACTGATATCCCTGTTCTGACTTTGACAGGAGAACTTTCCTGACTCCCTTACTCACTGAAGGGGACCAGGCTCTAGCCCCTCAAGTTTTCCAGATGGAACTGCCTGTGAATTCCTACTATCTGGTTGCTTGAGATCATTGAACTCTTCCTATTGAGCTCTGATTGTACTGCCTGGGATAAACTGATTAGAACTTTCAACCTGGACTGTCCTCCTGGGAACCCTTTGAAATTGAGTGGCGGTTGTTTTGTAGTGGAGAGGGACAGATTCTCCTCCTCCAGCTGTCACTAGTGGGGGGCAGGGCACTACAAGTATGGCTATCCTTCACCAGCTGAGACTCCAGCCTAATACATCAACTCAATGGGCTTGGGTAAGAGCTGGCTGACTTTGAGACAAAGCCAGCTTGCATTATCTTACCAAGCAGGTCTTCAGAGTCTCTGGTAGCAACTCTGAAAGGGACCTTTGCAAGGCTATAGGTGGAAAGCCACAGTCACAAGCCCCAGCTCATTGGTAAAGCTCTGGTTAGCTCTAATTTCTGGGGCTCCCAATCCAATCTCACCCTACCAGTTATAATTGCTGAATTGTAGAAAATGCTCTTGGGAAGGAATGAGTGGAAGAACTCTGGCAATATGAGTAAACAGAGTAGATCAACTCACCCAAGGGATGACAAAGGAGATACAACAGAAGATGCCATTCACAGACAAATGGCTAAAATGTCAGAAATAGAATTCAGAATGTGGATGGCAAATAAGATCAATAGAAATCCAAATATAGTTCAAAAGTTGTGTCAAGAAATTAACCAATTCAAAGACAAAATCATTAAGGATATGGACTTAGTGAGAAAAGATATAGCAGAGGTTAAAGAAGTGAAAAAGTTATTATAGGAGCTTTGAAATACAGTAGAATCCCTCAGTAACAGAGTTGAACAGGCAGAAGAAAAGATCTCAGAAACTGAAGACAAGGCTTTTAAACAATCACAAGCATTCAAAGAGAAAAATGGAAAACAAACAAACAAAAATTCCCCAAGAGAGTTGTGGGATCATTCCAAAAGATCAATATCTGAGTTTTAGGAATTTCAGAAGGAGTAGAGGATGGTCCTAACGGCCCAGATGCTTTACTTCAAGATATCATAGAGGAGAATTTCCCAAACTTTGCAAGAGATACAGAAATTCAGATAGTAGATAGTTTCAGAACTCAAACAAAGCATCCCCTAAACACATTGTAATTAACTTTGCCAAAGTTAATATGAAGAGAAAATCCTGCAAGCAGTTGAGTGTAAAAGCATCACCTACAAACGGAGTAATATTAGGATGACTGCAGATCTTCCAGCCAAAACTTTTCACGCCAGAGGAGGATGGTCACTGACTTTCAACCTTCTAAAACAAAACAACTTTCAGTACAGTATCCTGTGTTGAGCTAAACTGAGTTTCATTTGTGATGGAAAAATCAAATACTTTACTGACATACAAATGCCAAGGAAATTTGTCATAACTAGACCAGGTCTCCAGGAAGTATTCACACCTATTTTCCATAATAACCAGCATAATGTTCTACCACCAAAGTAAACTCACTCAGAATTTATTGAAGAAAACCTAACTTTCTCAACAGTGAAAGGATTAAAAATATGCACTGGACCTTTGAAAAACAAGATGCTCATAACACTACCATATCTGTCAACTTTATCAATTAATGTGAATGGCTTAAATTCTCCTCTAAAGAGGCACAAGTTAGCTTACTTGAGACAAAAACTCAGGCTAGGTGTCTATTGCCTACATGAGACTCATATTATCTCAAAGGATAAAGAAAGACTTGGGGTGAGGATGACATCTAGAATACGGGAAAATGGAAATCAGAAAAAAAGCAGGGGTGGCAATTATATTTGCAGATAAAATTGTATTTAAACCAACAAAAATAAGGAAATACAAGGATGGACACTACCTATTTGTCAAGGGAAACACTCAACATGAAGAGATTTCAATAATTAACATTTCTGCACGTTACCTAAATGCTCCTCAATTTAAAAAATAAACCCTAATGAATATGGTCCATTTGATATCTTCCTGCACTATAATAGTTGGAGATTTTAACACCCCTTTTGCTGTTCTTGATAGATTCTCCAAGAAGAAACTAAACAAAGAAATAATGGACTTAAACTTGAGCCTAGAACTAATGGACTTAATGGACATTTATAGAACATTTCATCCTAATAAAACTGAATGCACATTCTTCTCATCAGCCCATGGATCATGTTCCAAAATTGATCATATCTTAGGACACAAGTCTAACCTCAACAAATTTAAAAAAATAGAAATTATTCCTTATATCTTCTCTGACCATCATGGTCAGAATAAAAATTGTACTCAACAGCAACATAAATCTTCATACTCAAACTAATGGAAACTAAATAACCTTAGGCTGAATGATAGCTGGGTCAAAGTTGAGATTGTTATACTCAAAGTGACTGGAATAGAGGAACACCAGCACACTGAGTACAAATTAAGCAAGGGTCCTTGATTTATCAGTGGGGCTGAGAGAGGGCTCAAGCCTCAAAATCTCTCAATCCCTAGAAGCAGGGGTGGAAACCTCTTATAAGGGACTTTCAGTAGAGGAGGGAGAGTCCTTAATGCAAGCCAAATTTCACAAGAGCCAATACCTGGTAAGGGGAGTGCTTACAAGGCAGAACTGGGCTTTTACAGTAATTGTCAGTTATTACTAAATTCCTTAAGGTGAGCTTCCTGTATTAAAGGGGGAGTGGTGAAATCCCTTAACAAGATAGAGTTAGGACATAATAAGATTAAGAAGGAAATCATCATATTTTTGGAACAAAATGATAATGAAAACACAACCTAGGAAAACCTGCAAAAGCAGTCCTAAGAGGGAAATTTATAGTATTAGAGGCCTTCACCAAAAAAATTGAAAGAGAGGAGGTCAACAACCTAATAGCCCATCTTAACCAACTAGAAAAGGAAGATCAATCCAACCCCAAGCCCAGAAGAAGAAAATAAATAACCAAAAATTATAGCAGAATCAAATGAAATTGAAAACAAAAGAATCATTCAGAAGGTCAAAACAAAAAGTTGGTTCTTTGAAAAGATTAATAAAATTGATAAATTTGGGGCTAGACTAACCAGAAACAGAAAAGTAAAATCTCTAATAATGTCAATCAGAAATAATAAAAGAAAACAAAAACAGTTACCACAGAAACTCAAAAAATCGATTACTACAAAAATCCTATTCTTAGAAATTTGAAAATACGGAGGAAATGGACCAATACCTGGAAGCACACCATCTTTCTAAACTCAACCAGAAAGAATTAGAACGTTTGAATAGACCTATATCAAGCCTGAAATAGCATTAACTATACAAAATTTCCAAAAAAAAAAGTCCAGGACCACATGGTTTTACATCAGAATTCTACCAAAGCTTCAAAGGGGAACTAGTATTTATATTGTGTAATATAAATCCTTTTCCAAAACATAGAAAAGGAAGGAATCCTCCCCAACACATTCTATGAAGCAAATAACACCTTGGTCCCCAAACCAGGAAAGAAACCAATAAAGAAAGAAAACTATAGATCAATATCATTAATGACTATCAATGCAAAAATATTCAATAAGATCCTAGCAAACAGAATTCAATGACACATCAAAAGAAGTATACGCTATAATGAAAGTGTTTTGTCTCAGGGTTACAAGGTTTGTTCAACCTATGTAAACCTAAAATATAATATACCACTGAAATAAAAATAGACCCTTTCATGATTAGAACACTTAAGAAAATAGGCTTAAATGGGACATTTCTTTTCTTTTCTTTTTTTTTGAGACAGAGCCTCAAGCTGTCCCCCTGAGTAGAGTGCCGTGGCATCACATCTCACAGCAACCTGCAACGCCTGGGCTCAAGCAAGTCTTCTGCCTCAGCCTCCCAAGTAGCTGGGACCACAGGTGCCCACCACAATGCCCAGCTATTTTTTTTGGTTGCAGCCATCATTGTTGTTTGGCAGGCCTAGGCTGGATTTGAACCCACCATCTTAGGTGTATGTGGCTGGCGCCTTAGCCACTTGAGCCACAGGTGCCAAGCCCAGGACATTTCTTAAACAGATAGAGGCCATCTACAGCAAACCCATATCCAGTATCATATTGACTGGAGTAAAATTGAAAACGTTTCCATTCAGATATAGAACTAGGCAAGGATGCCCATTGTCATCAGTGCTATTCAACATAGTACTGGAAGTCCTAGCCATTGCAATCAGGCAAGAGAAGGGGATCAAGGTATTCAAATGCAGACAAAGGAGGTTAAACTCTCATTCTTTGTGGGTAATATGATCTTATACCTTGAAAACCCCAATAACTCAACTACAAAACTCTTAGAAGTGATCAAGGAATATGACAATGTCTTGGGATACAAAATCAATACTTACAAATCAGTAGCTTTTATATATACCAACAGCAGTCAAGCTGAAAATATAGTCAAGGACTCTATTCCTTTTATGGCAGTGCCAAAGAAGATGAAATATCTGGGACTATATTTAACAAATGATGTGAAAAGGTAGAAATATGAAACCCTGAGAAAGAAATAGCAGAAGATGTTAACAAATGGAAAAACATACCATACTCGTGGCTGGGAAGAAACAATATTATTAAAATGTCCATACTACCCAAAGCAATCTACAGGTTTAATGTAATCCCCATCAAAGCACCAAGGTCATACTTTAAAGAACTTGAAAAAATACTTCACTTTATATGGAATCAGAAAAAGACCCAAAATAGCCAATATAATACTTAGAAGTAAGAACAAATCTGGAGGTATCACATTACCAGACTTCAGGTCATACTACAAATCTATAGTAATCAAAATAGCATGGTACTGGCACAAAAATAAAGATGTAGATATATGGAATAGAATAGAGAATCTAGAGATGAACCCAGCCATATACTATCATTTGATCTTTGATACGTCTAACAGAAACATTCACTGGGGAAAAGAATCCCTATTTAATAAATGGTGCTGGGAGAATTGGCTAGTGATCTGAGAAGACTGAAACGGGACCCACACCTCTCACTACAAAAAAATTGGTGTTCACTGGATAAAGGATTTAAATTTAAGAAATGAAACTATAAAAATACTAGAACAGAGTACAGGGGAAATGATAGAAGATATTGGACTGGATAAATATTTTATGAGGAAGACCACCCTGGCAACTGAAGCAACACTAAAATAAATTACTGAGATTTGATCAAGCTAAAAAGCTTCTGCACAGTTAAAAGTACTACAACTAAAGCATACAGACAGCCTGCGGAATAAAAAAAGATTTTTGCATGTTATGATTCCAGCAGAGGTCTGATAACTAGAATCTATGGAGAACTGAAATTAATCAATAAGAAAAGAACAAACAAGCCCATTTCTTTGTGGGAAAGAGATTTAAACAGAAACTTCTCTGAAGACGACAAATTAATGGCCAAAAAACACATGAAAAAATTCTCATTGTCTGTAATTATCAATAAATGGTGCTTGACAATCTGGATATTCACATGTAAAAGACTGAATCTAGACCCACACCTTTCTCTACTCACAAAAATTGATTCAAGACGGATAAAAGACCTAAATTTAAAATCCTAAGATCTAAACAATAAAAATCCTCAAGAAAAGCATGGGAAAAACACTTGAAGCTATAGGCTTGGGGAAAGACTTTATGAAGATTTCCATGGCAATTGCAACAACAAAAATAAACAAATGGGACTTAATTAGACTGAAAAGCTTCTGTACGGCTAAGGAGATAACAACCAGAGCTAAAAGACAACCTACACAATGGGAAAGTATATTTGCATATTTTAAATAGGGCAAAAGCTTGATAACTAGGATTTACAAAGAACTCAAAATTAACCAACATGAAAAAGTGAACAGTCCCTTATATCAATGGGCAAGAGAGATGAATAGAACCTTCTCTAAAGAAGACAGATGAATAACTAACAAATATATGAAAAAAATGCTCATTGTCCCTAATTACTAGAGAAATGCAAATCAAAACCACCCTGAGATGTCATCTAACCCCAGCAAGCATGGCCCATATAACAAAATCTCAAAACTACCAGATACTGGCATGGATGTGGAGAGAGGGGAACACTTTTACACTACTGGTGGGATTGCAAACTAATACAACCTTTTTTTGAAGGAAGTATGGAGAAACCTCAAAGAACTCAAACTACACCTTCCGTTTGATCCTGCAATCCCATTACTGGGAACCCAGATGAAAAAAAATCCTTTCACCACAAGGACACCTGCACTACACTTTTTATCACAGCTCAATTTACAATCCCCCAAATTTGGAAACAGCCTAAATGCCCATCGACCCAGGAATGGATTAACAAGCTCTGGTAATACTATGGGATACTATTCAGTCATTAAAAAAGATGGAGATTTTGCATCTTTTGTATTAACCTGGATGGAAATGGAACACATTATTCTTAGTAAACCATCACATAAAGAGGAAAGAATTGTACATTTTCAATTCTAATATGAGGACAATTATGGCGTATAACACAGCGGGGGGTGGGGAAGAGGAGAGCAAAGAGAAAGAAGGAGGGGTATGGGGAGGTCACATTGTGTGACATACGTTTTGGGGGTGAGACACAATTGTAAGAGGGACTTTACTTAACAAATGATATCAATGTAACCTGGTTCAAAAAAATTTTTTAAAAAATGTAGGTTACTCACCCTCCAAAATACTGTATCACAGGACCTCTCCAATTTTAAGAAAATTTACCAGGGACCCTGAGAGAATTGGAAGAAACAAAACTTACTAACTTACTAACCAACTAATGTCACTGGGAAATAAGGAAAAAAAGAATTCAAGATG
>NW_003852407.1:114341-144165 GCF_000181295.1 Otolemur garnettii | reverse complement strand
GACACCCAGCACATCCCCAGAGTGTCATGTGTTACCCTGAAAAAACAGACTACAGCCCTGACCGTCACATACCAGGAGCTGACTGGTCTACACACAACAGAAGCTTGAGGAGGAGCAGCAGCTGCATGGGACTGGTTATGGACACTTTGCTTTGGACTTTTTCACCTTCCTTCTTTAATTTTAGGTGTAGTGCATCATGAAGCTTGTGATAAATGTATCCAAAAGGTAACCCAAACTAGACAAATTGTCGAAATTGTGTTATTGGTTTACTCTTATTATGAATGTACAGGAAAGCCTGAAGGTACTTATGTACATAATAATACCCAATATCATATAAGTGTGCCCCCCAGTGGGCCAGCTGTTTGTTATAATCCTTCTAAATGCCCAGAACAAACTGAATTTGCTATGTGGTATACTGATATCCCTAGAAAGGCAATAACCCTAGTTATAACAGAAGGAATATCTAAATAAGTAAAAAAAAAAATTCATTAATAACAATTTTGCAATAAATACAGGCATGTGTCTTTTTATATTTTCAAAAATAATTAGTTTTCCATGTACAAATACTATATATTTCTGAAGAATTATTTCTTCATATTTTATATTTTGTGTGGTCATGTTAACTTTAATTCTCTAATTGTGAATGGTATACAATGGATATTTGTATATTGAACTTTAATCCAAATAAATAAATAAATAAATAAAAATATATTTAATAAAAGTAGACCTTCCATTTGCCCACAATTCCATTACCAGGTATTTACCCAGAAGAACAAAAATTATTTTAACACAAAGACATTTGCACCAGAATGTATATTGTAGCCCAATACATAATTGCCAAGATGTCGAAGCAGTCCAAATGCCCATCAGTCCATGAATGGATTAATAAATTGTAGTATAAGTATACCATGGAATATTATTCGACCACTAAAAAAACAAAGGCTTTATAACTTTTTGTTTACATGGATAGAGTTGGAACAAATCCTTCTTAGTAAAGTATCTCAAGAATGGAAAAAAAAGTATCCAAAGTACTCAGTACTATTATGAAACCAATATATAAACACACATTCATACAAATTATAAAACATAAATATAGTCTAGCAAGAAGGAGGAGAAAGAAGGGGGGAAGAGAGGGGTGAAGGGTGATTGATGAGAGAAGAGAGGGGATATGGTGAGATCTCACCTAAAGTACACAATGCAAGTATACACTTCAAAATAGCTAACAGTAAATTATAAATGTCTTGCCACAAAAAATAAGTAAGTGAGGTGATGGTTATGTTAACCAGTTTAATTTAAACATTCCACATTATAAAACAAATCACCACACTGTACCCCATAAATGTATACAGTTATCATTTAATAAAAAATTAAATTAAAAAATAAACAGAAAAGTATTGCTTTTCCCATAGTATTAACAGACTTCAAGAAAGTAGGATCTCTTTCTTTTTTTACTTATTTTTTAATCATCATCGATAATATAAATTGTTCTTTTGGGTTGAATAGTGTCCCCAAAATTCATGTCTACCTAGAATGTGTTTTAATCTGCAAATAAGGTCTTTGCAGTTTTAATCAAGTTAAAATGCGATGGTTCCCTGATCCCTGCTCTGATGTTCTTTTAAAAAGAAATTTGGACACAGAGACCCAGAGAGAAAAAGGCTGTGGGAAGACAGAAATGGGCTGCAGTTACACTGCCGCAAGCCACGAAACCCCAAGGAACTCCGGAAGCCGTGAAGAAGCAAAGAAGGATTCCTCTCTGGAGTGTTCAGAAGGAGCAGTTTCCTGCTGACATCTTCATTTCCCAGTTTTGCTCTCCAGAACTGGGAAAGAATAAGTTTCAGTTGTTTTAAGTCACCCAGTTTGTAAAACTTTGTTATGGCATCCTTGGGAATCCAAGTACAGTCTAATGACTTTTAGACAAATATATACACCATGCAGCCACTACCATATTCAAGATATAAAATATTTTTGTGAGCCTAAAGAGCTCCCTTCTGCCCTCTCCTGCTGCCCCTGTACTACACACCCCCAGTCTCACACAACTGACTGAGCTCAGTTTTTAGAACTATTCTATAATTTCATATAAATCAAATCACATAGTCCATGCTTTTTTTGTGTCTGACTTCTTTCATCCAGAATAATTATTTGAGATGCATCCTTGTTGCTGTGAGTAACAGGTTTTTGTTGCTGAGTAATTTTATGATGTATGGAAAGACAGCTTCTTTATGTATTCACATGTTGATGGACACTTGGGTTCTTTCCAGCCTGGACTATTACTAATACAGCTGCTAGAAATATTTCAATACAGTTTTTATATGGACATATGCCTTCATTTCTCTTGGAAAATTTCTAAGAATATAAGATCATATGGATCATAAGCAAATATATGTTTAACCTTATTTTAAAAACTGCCAAACTTTTTCCCCAAAGGATTGTATTATTTTACATTCTCACCAGCAGTGTATGAGAATTCTAGTTCTCCATGTCCTTACTAGTACTTGATATTATCAGTCTTTCTAATCTTAGCCATTCTAGAGGCTGAGTTATATTTCATGATTATTTGAATTTTCATTGTTGAATATCTTTTATGTAAAATTTGTATATCTTCCTTTGTGACATTCCTGTTCAATCTCTTTATTGACTTAATTAAACTGTTGGCTTCTTTTTCTGAGGCAAAAGAGTTTTTAATTAATTCTGGACACAAGTACTTTGTTACATACGTGTAGTAGAATAGTATCTTCCAGTCTATAGTTTTGCATTTTTACTTCTTATCTGTATATTTTGAAAAGCAAAAGTCTTTAATTTTAATAAATCTAATTTATCAATGCTCTTAATTATTGTCTATGCATTATATATCCTAAGAAAATTTTCCTACTCCAAAGCCACAACTATTTTTGACCATGTTTTCTTCTAGCAGTTTTATAGTTTTAGTTTCTATGCTTAGTTCTGTGCTCCATTTAAAGTAAATTTTTATGCATAAGCTGAGTTATGGTCAGGATTTGCTTTTTCCCCATATGAATATTCAATTCTTATAGCACTATTTATTAAAACATACTTTCTTATTGAGTAACTTTTATAGTTTTGTTAAAAATCAATCTGCCATTTCTGGACTGTAGTGTGTGTCAGGATATCTTTTTTTAAACAGAATTAGTCTTGATAATGAAAAAGTAAAAATGATCCTATATTATTGATATGGTAATTCTACAAATATTTAATAACCACTTTATTTCAAGGCTTTAAAGCAACTCTCTGAGGCCTGAAAAATTGATTAAGATTATGTCACAGGTCTCAAGAACTATGTACTTTGAGGGTGAACCTAGTCCACAGATCATGATTTAGATGATTATATCTATATGGCAAGGAAGCAAAACTGAGTTCCCAATCTTCTGAAATTTTATTTAAATTTTGCTATTTTATATGCCTTTGTACCTTTTCCTAGATCTCAAAGATGTAAGGGGATCTGTCTCCAAAAGAACAATTGCTCCTGTATAGACACATATGTGTGCATATGTGGAAATATACACATATATCCACCCACATATATATGTATACAAAGACTATATGTAGTATTTATAGAAAAGAAAGTGTTGCTGTCACCTTACTAAGGGCAAATATAACAAGATTAGTTATAGAATTATGAATGGAAAAAAAAACAGTTAGTTGATATGATTTCTAAAACAAAAATTCACTGAAGAATTCTCTTTTGCTATTTTATGGGCTTTAATCAGAATGGTTTACAATTACAGACAGGCAGTCTGATTTCATTTTTTTAAGACAACTGTATGGCTGAGAATGTACATGCTGGTCAATGTACACACTATCTTCTCTATTGCTCATGACATGTATTTTCTCTGAGCTAATCTTATCTTGACAACTTTCTGAAAAGGGAACAAGCTTAAACTGCCACATCAAAAAGAAATCCACTCAATAGATGCTGAGAGAAAATTAGCTGTAGCAAGCTCAGTGTTTTTTACTCAAGAAATAAAGTTTAAATATACTCATTGACAACTTGTATTAAGCAGTATGATCAGCCTGTGCTTTCCTATCTGTAAGGCTGGGTTATTGGCTGGGTTATTGTCCTATCTTATTGTCTTTAAGTGATTTTCACTTGTTCATGATACATATAATTTCTGTGTGTATCTGGGCATGAGGAAAGCTCCAACCCATGATTTTGAAATTGAGATATCCTTCTTTGGCTATGGATGGATTCTCAGAGATTTTAAAGAGAACCGAATGAGTCTTCCAGGAATAAATGTTACCTAATTCATGAGGGTATGTTCTTGTTACTTACCTGTCTTCTAATAACGTTATGTCTCAATCTGCCTCTTCCCTTTCCTCTACTGTGTGCTGGTGTGTGAACTTGTTTGGGGATGGCAAAAGGACAGGAATATAAAACATTAGACTAAAATAAGAGAGGTCTTGTATACCAACTAAGTTTTCTAAAAATGTTAATTGCAGACTTTTGAGATGGGCATAACCTGTCACATGATGAACCTCCCACATGGTTCATGGCTCTTATTTTCATGAAGATAATGACAATAACAAACAAATAAATAAAATAACCATGGATTGTATTTCAATATCTTTATGCAGATTGGATTGCAATGTCTTTATTCTTCATGCTATTACAACAATAAATTCTTGGTATCAGTAAGAAAAACTGATCAAAATATCTGCCCTAGTTATCATTTATTAATACAGTTCAATACTTTATTTCTGCCTGGATATTTGAGTAGGATATCAGGAATTTTGTGAGGAAAAAAAACACCCAATACATATGACCTAAGCATCTTCTATATATAGAAAAAACTTCACTGATTAGAAACACTTGGAAAGAATAATCATGATTAGTATGAAACCAAACAGTTATATAATATTTTTAAAGAGTGCAGGGTAATGACTTTTAAGTAAATATAGAAACTTGAAGAAGGCTAACAAATCATTGTCAAGCAGAATTCTTTGAAGATGGGCTGTAATGAATGGATAATAAGTAGACCACTTTCAAAGGAGCACAGCAATTATTTGTATGTTAATGGTACTTCTAAAGTGCTTTAAATCAGCCAGTCCTAGGAAATCGGCTAAACATTTGCCCTACAATCTTAATTGCATAATTAATTTGCATAGACATCATTTGATTTTGAATACATGCTTAGTATAAAAGTAAAGATAATATAATTTAAATGAAACCTCCATATCAATTCCTAATAAGAACCAGATCTCAAAGGACAGAGTCAGAATTAAAGAGGTTTATGGTGATTCTAACTGTTCTTGATATTTCTCTGTAAGTTATATGGAGATAGGTTCTAGAGGTACTTGTCCATCCACAAAAAGAGATGACTAAGATTTCGTGAGTTGAGATTCATTCCCTTGAAATCTACATTTTTATATATTTTTAAATGATGGATTAAGTTGACAGATGAGATGGTAGAAAAGAATTTGTGTTTGGAAACAGGGATATATGAGGCAAAATACCTGGTCAAATGTGAGGATGCTGTGTGATCCTAAGCCAGATATTTGACTCCTTTAAACCTCCAAGGAGTTACTATCTCCTTTATTTGCTAACCTATAAAATGGTAGGAATGTTTGTAAAGGATGAGAAGATTTAAAGCTACTAGCATGGTGAGTTGCAAATAATAGGTCTTCAATAAAGGGTAGCTAATCATCTTCTGCAATGGTTGGTTTTGTGGTTGTATTATAGAATGGAAAGGAAGAAAGGAAAAGACCTACAAAAAAAAAAAAAAAGAAAGAAAAAGAGGATTTCAATACCACTTCCAGCCAAGCAGAGGCAAGGGACATTTATAATGGATGATACAAATATTAAAATTACATACAGTACACAAATTTATCAAACCATCAACAGGAATTACTATGAAACTTCTGTGCTTTATGACATCAGGACAATGGCTGAGATCCTGGACAGTGACCAGACCTGAACAACTCCGATGTCATCAGTCAGATTTCAGAAGGTAACAGCAAGCCCTAGCTCATTGTCATCTTTATCTGTTGGCCTGATTTACTCAAAAACTTCACATCAGTTGGATATATGAATGTCTGAAATGGATAGAATTTATTAGCACCAGGCAGAAATGCCATCTTTTCACATATAAAGTATAAGGTCCCCTATTGACCAATAAAACACTAACCTATGATAAATTTATTAGAAAACCACCAATTTAAATTCAGACCAAAGCCTTAGCACATGCCGTTTATCATGAGTTCGTTTACTCTCCCATCATTTTTCTCTGAGTTTAAATGTGATATAATGTAAAATGCTTTCATCAATCCCTGGTGATATCCACCAATAAAATTTCCAACATCTCTGATACACACAGATAGAAGTAGACTTCATTCTCATGTCTCCCCCACCATCATTTAGAGATAATATCAGTGAAATAAAATATTTGTACAGGATAGTGGTCACCTGCTGTTAGATTAATGCTATGATAAAAAGAGAGAATTTTTCTAACTTAGTCAAGGCAAAGCAGAGATGTTTATTTTTAAAGTGGAGATTATGCTTCTTTGGGAATGTTCTCTGCATCACCCACACATCAGATCTTTTTCATAAATTTCATAGATGGATAAAGAAAAAGAGTGACTCTTTCAACCAGATCTCTTGGAATTGGCATGTGCTTCATTCATGAAAGAGTTAACCAAATTTGGCACATCATCAGTGTCAAAAATCCAAGGCACAATAAAAATTTAAAAGGTTTATTTAAATTAAAAAGCAATTCATGAATTAGGAAACACCAGATCAAAAGGGCTGAGTGTTCCTATGACAAAACATCATAGGCAAGTATTTATTGGAAAAATGCAGAAACAAAATACAAAAATTATTGGATTGTTTTACTTTTCTTTGGTACCTTATTGAAAAGTCTTAGGTCATGTAATGATATCTTATTTGACTGCTTATGATTGGCTGGGGTTAAGATTTATTTTTGTCTAACATAAGCCTTTATTAAAACTGACCTAAGTTTCACTTATGTTTTCAATTTAAGCAAGGCTGAGGTCCTTTTCAAGGCCTAATTGGTTTTATCTGTTTAGAGATTCTTCCAGGCTGATCTTTATTTTAATTTGCTTTAACATTCAGAAAAACACATTTTTCTGTTTTTTCTTTATCTAGATATTTGTGATTTTTTTTTATGCTTAAGTTAACTAGGCTACAATTCCCAGTCGTTCAATCAAGCACTAACCTAGGTTTTGCTGTGAAGGTATTTTGTATATATGATTAACATCAATTGACTAAGGGGAAGCCTGAGACAACCAGTCAAAAGGCCTTAAAAACAGATCTGAAGCTTCCCTGAAGAAAGGGTAATTCTGCATAGAACAGCAGCATCAGTCCTTTTCTGAGAATTCCAGCTTGCTATTCCTAATGGCCTGACCTACAAATTTTGAAATTGCCCAGTCAGCCCCCACTGCAATGTAAGCCATGTCCTTGCAATAAATCTCTCAATATACATATTTCTCCTACTGATTCTGCTCATTTGGCTGAACCCTGATTGGTATAACATCCATTTTGAAAATACACGTTTAAAAATCCAACTTCTTGTCAGCCCAGTTCTTCAACATCATGGCACTGTATAAGGACTATAGTTTACAAAGCTGTTCATTTGCCTAAAAAAAAAAAAAGTCTCAGAAATGATTGATTAGCTACAACACTATTGAATAGCTAAGTCCACAAAATACAGTATTCCCAAATATTACCTACGTGCCTCTAAATACGGGAAAACACGGCCTCCTATAGATTGACAAGATCTTTTGTTACTAAAAGTAATGTCTGCTAACGTGTCTGAAGGTATCAACATAATACATAAACCTTCTAACTATAGGGTTGTCACATCCAAATGTTGACATTTATCTCAGAAGGTATCAACATAATACATAAACCTTCTAACTATAGGGTTGTCACATCCAAATATTGACATTTATCTCAGATTCCATTATTTAATGCCATTTGGTGGCATAAGTAGGTCAGTTAATAAGTGTGGGTTATAGTTTATAATAGTAAAACAAGAAAAATTCAGCTAAGCTATAAAATTTGGCATAGTAGCCTTCTTTAGGCAGGGTTTCTTCTAATATTTACAAATGATTGCGATTTCTTTAATTATTAGGTATATGCCCAGAGGCAAGAGTCATATATCCTCTATAACTATAAAAGAGTTATAACGTTTTTAATCAACACTAAATTATCATGGCTGATTTTCTTTCTGTTTTCTGACTACTCTAAGATGATTCTCTGCAGGCATAAGGTATATTACTTCCATCTGACAAAACCCATTTGTTTTGGTTTTTATACATGGTCCAGATTGTCTCTCTAATACTAATCTATACCTATGTAAATAGATATATTTTCCTTAATGTGGACAATTTTCACCCCTCCTGTAGAATTTGGCAAATGGACTTTTTCACCCTCATTTTTTTTCCTCTTAGTTAAATCTTGAGAACTTGGCTTGTTTGAATGTTGCACCTGCAGCTCCTTGAAAGCTAGCAAATGTTCAGAATCTTAAAGGAGTTTGATAAAGCAGGAGTACGCAATTTAGGCTTAATAAAATAAGAAGAGGCAAAAGAAGAAGGGAGAACATGCCAATTACTTTCCTACTTCTGAGCATTTCCTGTTGTGGAAGGCAAATGCCAGCTAAACTCTGAGGCAAGATGGAGCAACCAGAAAATTAGATTCTGGTCCTGTTTCTTCCAACAAGTAGAATTTGGTATCAATTTTAAAATAAGATACATTTTAATTAGTCTTTAGATTCCATAGGAAATTAAAGCATATTTACTTTTAATAAGTAATTTTGATTTTCTTACACTAAAAGTCATTGCAGAGACCAAGGCTTAGCCAATTTTGTTGGAATTCATAGTATTTTAGAAAGAAAGCTTCTTAAGGTAATACATACCTTTTTCAGAAATGTTGGATGATAAACAAACAAACAAACAAAAAAACATGTTTAAATCATCTTAAGTAAAAAGGAGGCTTCCTTACAAGCATATTCAAGTTTGTCATAGTCTCAGGTATGTCATGAAACCCAGAACCGGAAGGAATCAGAAGTGCAGGCAACTCCTGTCTCCACTTTCTCTGAAGCCAATGGAATTATCTACTCTCCTTCACTTGACCTGTCTTCTTATTTCCCTCCACAAAGCAACTTCCCTCTGTCTGCATTGACATGACCATTATTGCTTTGTTTTTCATGATCTCTCAGATGAAAATACCAACAGATTCTAACCAGGATCTCTGATTCTCAATTTTAAACTTCCTGGTGAATAAACCATCTGCCTGGCTCATTTTGATCTGTGTGTACCTCTACTTAAGTCCTCTAATACTAGCTTTACCCAGAAAGGTAGAGATTTTTGGCCGCATAACAGGGACTGCAGGACAGAATTTTCAGGAAAACAAAGATAGTTTTCAAATAAGGAAATGTGGGCTGGGTAGGCAGCCCAAAGCGTCCCTACATACCACACTATCTAATAGAAGTGTAAACAAAATTCTAATCCCTGAATTTGGGACACCTTGTGTCTTGATCCCCTGAGAAATATTTCAGTTTCATTTGTTGTTCCAGTGTAATGATAAATAAAATTCATTTCTCTAAAAATTATCCCAGTTTGAATGATTATCACAGATGGAGTAGGTACATTCTGAAATCATACACATTCCCCTTTATTTTAAGTCAGTATTGTTGACAAAATTGCTCCATGTATTGGTGAGTGACATGACATTTTCCCAAGGCAGCTATACTTAAACGAATAGATAGATACATATAGGGACTGGTCTTACAGGTGTGACCTGAAAGTCAATAAAGCTGCCATGGATAGCAGTAAGACCAAGTAAGACCTTTCAGTTATAGAAGCGAGGGGATTCAGGAACAAAATGGACTCTTGGAATTTTTGGAAGTGAAATCTCACTGTAAGGAACCCTGTTGACATCAAGGCCCACTGCCTTCATTGAGCCAATGCTCTCTGCAGTGGCTTTGAGAGGAAGTGGTCAAGCAGCTGGTGAACAACATGAGCTTGGGGAGAGCTCCACTGAGTACATAAAAATGTTTTATGTGACTTTGCTTCACCTGACCCATTTGCTTCTACAATGCTTCCTATTATGAGAATATCTTATAATTTCATGGAGGTAGCCATTTCCCCCATTGCACAGGACTCTGAAGAGTCCTTTCTAGCATTTTTTCTAATTAGAGACTCTACTTGGCCACAAGCTGAATTGCTCACATTGAGAAGGTCAACTACTTCTTTCACCTAATGCAATCTTTCCCTAGGAACATATTGAGTAGTCCCTGACAACAATGAAATTACCATATTTAGTAGTAAATGTTGAAGTGAGTGATTTGGGTACAATTTGCTTTTAATACAAGCAAATAAAAACTTGCACAGGTTCACTGAGAATTACATTTTGATTCCACCATAGATATCAATCGAGAGAAATTGTTCTGAATCCCCCTGAGCTGAGTGCGATTTCCTTCAGACAAGAAGCCAAGTCTTAGTAAAGCTTATGCTTAAGCCTACTTTGCAAATAGAAATGAACTCTCAATCATTAAAGATAATGAATACATGCAATCACTCTGAGAAACAAGATACATTCTCAAGTAGGTTTCGGCAAGATACCGTGGGTTTAGGGCAGAATTTGTTTTGAGAAGGCAAACAGG
Organism: Otolemur garnettii; assembly: GCF_000181295.1. Taxonomy (NCBI): domain Eukaryota; kingdom Metazoa; phylum Chordata; class Mammalia; order Primates; family Galagidae; genus Otolemur; species Otolemur garnettii. The sequence continues at coordinate 133,531 of NW_003852407.1, read as the reverse complement.
AAGTTGCCCTTCTAATGTCCATCCCCAAACCGTTTTTGTGCCACTGCTGCCCTTCTTACTCATTCCTACTCCAAATTTCCTATGTTGACTCCATTAGCTTCCATGATCAGGAGGGCCAGCTCTGCCCAGACTTCCCTGTAATTTATGTTTCAGAGAAAATTGCTGGAGAAGAAACATCCCATGTACCAATCAAGACCCTTTGGCTCCAAGTGACATCAAACCAAATAATACAAAGCTGTCCACAATAGAAAAACATATTTGAATAATATACATAAAATGAATTAAAGGGTTGGTTTGTTTTGAGACAGAGTCTCACTCTGTTGCCCAGCCTAGTGTGCCACAGCAGCAGCCTAGCTCACAGCAACCTCAAACTTCTGGGCACAAGGGATCCTCCTGCCTCCAGGCTTCCTGAGTAGCAGGGACTATGAGTGCCTTTCATGACACATGGGTAATTTTTCTATTTTTTTTTAAATAAAGATGAGGTCTCACTCTTTCTCAGGCTATTCTTCAAATTCCAGAGCTCAGTGATCCTCCTGCTTCAACCTACCAGATTACAGGTGTGAGCCACTGCTCCCAGCTGAGGTATTTTTATTAACAAATGGAAGCTCAGCTACTTAGGATCAACTGAAATTTAGAACTGAAAGGCCAAAAGATTCTTAACATTACTCTCTGGACAGGTCAACCTCATACTCTCCTATGGGAAACTGACTTCCTTTATGGGATGGAGAATCTAGTGACTGGCGGTCTCCACCTGTCACCAGGGAGGAATTGCTTTATATTCTCTCCAAGTCTCCAAGCTCTGAGCGATGAGCTCTGCTCCGGCCAGCCTGTGAGTGACAGGTGCTTATCCTTGCACCATCCTCTACTTCTTAACGAGGAGGCAGTGGCCACCACTTTGTTTTCCAGGGTTGCATTAGAGGTAGAAGGTAAAGCACAGGAGTGTTTTTAAAAATAAAAAATAAAACAAACAGCTCTGCTTGTTTCAGAAGGTGTCAGAGGTACTGAGGAGACACAATTATACAAATTCCTATCTCAAAGCAAAATAAAAATTAAGTTTGAAATACAAGCAGGGAGTGGAGAAGAGAAAGCAATAAAAGATCATTAATTCCTGAGTGAAATGTCTGGCAGAGCCCGATGCTTTCAGGGACTGAGGCATTTGTCCCCACAGGCTGCAACCACTGGCCTGGAAAAGTAGACAAGCGTCTCTGGAGTTGGCAGGATGAAGAACTCAGTAACTCAGGGCTTCTCCAGATTCTCCAGGCCATAAACAATGTGTACCACAAACACACTGGGCATCGTCTGGCACACACATGCCTCAGCTGATTCCCGTGAATATGCATCTCCTGAGCAAGTGAAAAGATATAATTCTTGGAACAAAACATCAACAAGAACTATAATTCAGGCATAAAGTATTCTTCAGACACAACAATTGAAACCAGCCTGTGTAGAAACTAATACTGGAGCAGAAAAGTGGGAGGCACAATCCACGATCTCATCATCTCGTGATCTCCCAGGCAGTTCACAGTCATGACCAGTCATTAGCAGGTTCCAGAACAAATTTTTATGTTTTATTTGCAATGTGTCCTCACCATCACCACCTCTACACACACACACACACACACACACACACACACACATACACACAAACACCCAGCTCCCAGGCAAAGGGAAGGTTTAAATTGCTAGTGGTACAATTTTAGGCACTGTAAGTGGTATGTTATGAGTCCCTTTCAAACACTGAAGGAAAATGCTGTTAATGAGGGATTCCTCACAGGTTAAAAGAATGAATCATTCTGATGAAGCCCAGAGGAATTCCAGGCCTCAAGGCTGCATTTTTCACTCTCTTTATAGTCATTAGGTCCCATGAACAGAAACTTAGTAAAAGCTCAAGAGATAATGGGGATTTTTAGTTTATTGATATGAAAATGCCTGCACTACTTTTATAATATGATAATGCAATATCATAAAAAATAAGGTAAACTAAAACAAATAAAATATCATTTTAAAAGGTGAAAAAGAAGACCATCTAATCTATGAATTTCTAATGTGAGAGCCAAGCTAGCTAAGCTTCCTCTTTAACATAACTTAGGTTTTCAGAAGCCCCTGCTGAGAAGTCTATAAAGTCTGTGTCTCCCTGGGTATCTGGAATCATAGCTCAGGTAAGTCTTTCAGCATAAATATTCATGGTGGACCCATAAGGAGATATTCCTGACTGTGCTCATTATTTAACTTCCTCCTAGGGTAAGTTAGAACACTTCTCAGGCTAGGTTTTCTTGATGCAAAAATACCAATTGCATGTCAACAGAAACACACCCCCCAGATAGAGTTGCCTGCATTGCTTCTGGCTATATCGTGTCATAGTAAGCTTTCTATTGCTATAAGAGAATATTACAGACTGGGTAATTTATTAAAAAAAAAAAAAAAAGCTCATGGTTCTGAAGGTCAAGCATTCCAAGGGCATGGTGCGGGGTCTGTCAGGGGCCTTCTCCCTGCCTCTTAACACAGCCGGGGGCCTCACATGCTCAGAGCACGAGAGTGTGTCAGCTTAGGTCTCCTTACAAAGCTACCAGTCCATTACGACCCCCACCCCATGATGACCTTATCTAATCCCAATTACCTTCCAAAGGTCCTACCTCCAGTTATGAATTTGGAGGTTAAGTTTCCAGCACATGAAATCTGGGGAACATATTCAGACTACAAAATATGTTAACTCCTGTCAGCTTCAGTCTTTGATTTTCTTTAGGACCACTGGAATCATAAGCATATGCCACAGACATCAGGCTTTTCTTTAGCTGGTTTTTTTTTTTTTTTTTTTTTTTTTTGTCTTTTCATAGGTGAAATTAAGTAGCTATGGGAAGAAAATAACTGTGTATGGCTGCCTCTCTTCTCTCAAAATCACAACACTTACTAGAAAAGTCTGTGGTGAAATGGTATCCATGTCAACTAGTAAATGGTTGCAATTATGGCAACAAACCACCAGGTGGCAAAATAGCAAAAATCACCAGAATTCTAAGGGCGTCTTTCTTTCCAGGGTTTTCTTTTGCCATTAAAAAATCTTGGCCTTGGACAGTTTGGGTGGGAGGGACCTTTTGATATTGGTTAGTCTGATATAATTATCAAACCTTAGCCTTAAGCCATTCCAGAATTGTGTTTTAACAGCTATGGAGGAGGATCTTCTCACAGTGAAACAAACCAGAGTTTTGAACCATTCCTCAGTATGAAATGATGGAAAGTATAATATATGGCAAGTGCTGACAATGTGAGCAAGGAGTGGAGTTACTATTTGGAGCACTCTGAAGGTTGGATTAGAGTGGAGGGAATAGAATATAGAAACCTCTAGGCTCTGGAACAGCATTATGTAAAATCTCTGAAAAAAGAAATGGTTTCCCCCAAATCCCATTTCCATGTTAAATCATTCTCTTATCTAGGCATTTGGCTTCATAACTAATCTAAATTCCTCTATTTGCAGGGTAAGCCTCTCTCTTTTCTCCCCAGTTAACTGGAGGATTTGAAAAATAAATACCTTTTAAAATTATTCACCAGTGTCCTGGTAGGATACCCAGCACACAGCTTCCCTATTGAATACATTAACGTACTCATGGTGGGTATATATAACTTTATATGTCTATCAGGAGGCAGAAAAATGATTCTGGAGACCAATGTGAATCACGTAGAATTTGAATCACAACTTAAATAGGATCACTATTCTTCAAGATCCTTATTGAATATGTTTTATTTCAGCTTTAAAAGTGCATCATATTTTATTTAAATGAAGCAATAAAAGGGAGAACTATTCTGATATAACTCTGTAAAATCATAAATTTATAAGTAGATTTATAAATAGAAGAATTCCTATTCCTTAAGTTAGCAAATGCTTTCCAAGCTGGGTTATTCAGATTAGTAGTAATATACAAAAACAGGGGCATGGGTTAATGAAACTATTTTCATTATTATTAAAAAAAAAACAGAAGTTGAGAAGTTAATAAGAATAAGCCTCTGCCGGACAAACTGTAAAACTTTTCTTCTTTGGCACATAACTAAATCAGTCCAACTCGATGTGAAATAATGATGGTGAAGATGATAGTAGCCAACACATAGTAGGTGACAGACATGGTACTAAGTCATTTAATATTTGCAATGACATGATGAATCAGGAGCCCCTCATTTTATAACTGAAGGCTCACATGTGCTTTATTAAGTAGTTTGCATATGATTGTAATGCTTCTAACCTTACATCTTTACTATTACAGGTATTTTCAGAATAAGACTAATTGGAAGTCTTTCACAATTACAACTGTATATGAATTTAGATAGATTTTGTAGTTTATTATTGAGTACAGTCATTCAGAGTAGTCACAAATCTTGGTGCATAAAATACCTATGAGTAAAATTAAAAACTACCTACTTAATATAGACATGTTTGGAAACCCCTGCTGTAGACAGTGGAGACAGAGGCTTCAATAATGAAGTGCTGATTGGTGAAAATTTTCCCAAATTCCTATAATTATTGAGCCGGTTAAAATTAATGTGGCTCTCTATAAATATCTTTCCTACTTAACAAGAACAGAAAGACCATGAACCCTCTTAGTAAGAGACTCAAACTAGTGTGGCTCTAACTCACATGCTAGATCATCTGGGGGGGAACAAATGGGAATTTTCTTTCTCATTCTCTTAAGATTTTTCTTTTCTGTTCTAATTTTGAAGCTATTTTCTCCAACTCATCTTTTGTATTTTCTTTCTTTGATTTTTTTAAAGTTTTGGTTTGGAAAGATATATTTTTTAAAATTTGTTCATTTCCTCTAAATTTTCAAATTTATTTATGTTTCAGTACATTTTTATGTCCATGGGAGGGTGTATCACCTTCTTCCTCAGTGCTATGATTTTATTGTTGTTTTCCCTTCTCACTAAAGGTTTGTGGATTAAGAATTAATGTTAAGCGTATCTTATTGTAGGCTCGTTTTCTATGTCACTATCTGCTCTTATTTTATCCATTTTATTATTATTTTCCTCCCTTCAGATATTAAAAATTAGGTCATTGATCTCCAGGATTTTTTTTTTTACCATCTCCATTTATATCATCAATTCTCTATAGGTTGGGCTTTTGCTACATTCAATGAGTCTCAATAAATATAATTTTTCTTAAAATCTTGTGCACATACATTCTAATTTTGATTGTTATGTTATCATTCATCCATGAATTATGTATAAATAAGTTTCTGACTTTCCTAACTTCTGGTGTTTTAAGATTTATCTTTTTGCTATTAGTTTTTACTTTTATTCTGCTGTGTTCAAACAATATATTCTCTATGATTTTAACACTTTGGTATTTGTAGAGATAGTCAATGTGATAACCTGTGTTCAGTTTTGGTAATTTAGTCACCTGCAATGTAATTTAGTTGAAGATACATATAGTATTTAGGACTGACTTTTATCGTCTATTTGCTTCTTATTTTCTTGATAACTCTTTGATCCTTTGTTCCTCCCTCTTTGTTCTCTTTCTAGTTCTTTTTGTTTTATTCAATTCTTTCCACTTTGTTAATTTGGTAGCATATTTTTTACCTATTACTTTAGTGTTTACTCTAGATTGTGCCAAATGCATTTTGCACGTATCAAGTCTGATATAAATGAGTACTTTTATCACTTACCAAATAATGTAGAATTATAAGACATGTAATCCTAAATATCTCTAAATTATATGCTTTTACTGTAGCATATTTTAATTCTAAACACATTTGCAACCCACTAAGTAATAATAATAATGGATGGAATTATAACATTAATATTTATTTACTGTTACTATATTGCTTTTTTTTCTGTTCATTTATCTTCTTTTTATAAGCTTCAGATTCCCTTTTGACCAGCATTTCTGGTGAAAAATTATATCGTTTTTTCTTTTCCCTAATAATACTTCATTTCATTTTTTACTTTAGAAGAAGTGTCATCATTTTTCTATAATGGACCAAATAATAAATCTCTCAGGCCTTTTGGGGCCATAATATTTTAGCTACTCGACTCTCCCTGTTCCTTCTGAAGGAATTCCTATTTAATAGGTAAATGAATGAGCATGACTATCGAAAAAAAGAACTTTTATTGACAAAAACAATAAAAGAAATGGATTATGCCTGTGAATTATAGTTTGCTGACCACTTTGTTAAAATAAAATATTTACCTGACGTGACATTTTAGGTTGGGGTGATATTTTTGAAGCACTTTGAAAATATTATTCGATTATAGTCTTCAAGATGACGTTGTTTCTGTTGAGTAGTAGCTAGCTGTTAGTCTCATGGCTATATTTTAAGGTAAGATTTTTTTTCCCCTATTGCTACATTTAGACCTTCTTGCTATTGAATTTCTGCAATTTACCTGTAATAGTCTTAGGATATTGCCTTGTTTTGTCTTATTTTTCCTTTTAAACTCTTTGGATTATGTACTGGTTCTGTTAGTTTAGGAACATTTTTGCAATTGTATCTTCAAATATTACTTTTTCTTTTATTCCCCAATAACTTCCTTCTGGGACTTCAGTCACCCATGTTTTAAGTCATTTCACTATGTCATATCTCCTGTGCATTTCTATCCATTGTCCGTCCCGCTGAGTTTTATTTATTTTCTTCAGCTGTGTCTACTCTCTTATTAAATCTATTCTTTGAGTCCTAAATGTATTTTCCAGTTGTAGAATTTTATCTTTTTTTATAGCTTCCATGTCTTGGCCTAAAATTCTCAAATTGGTTCTTTAAATTCCTGTCACATATTAATCTTCTTGAACAAATGCTAAAACTAGTTTCTTCCTATTTCATAATCCCGTCCCCTGTAGGTCTATCTCTAGTGTCAGATGTTTCTCTTGGTTTTTGCACCAGCCTAGAGTTCAGGTTGTTTTATAAATAAGAGAACAATTTGAAACTATGCATGGTATCAACTTCCTAGTCAATATACGTATACTTTGAAGAGGCTAGTCTAGGAGTATGAACACCTAGCCAATCAAAGATGGAGATGATTTGGAAATAGGGTTTAATCAGTTCAAGGACTAATCTGTATCCAGCTTATTTAATTTCCTGCTGGAGATTGCACTCAGCATATAGAGGCTCCTATAGCGCTTTACTGTGTGGGCTTCTACCCCCAGGGCCACTTATTTCATGATGGCTTGCTTCTTCAAAACCAATGAGAATGAGAGGAAGTTACTCTAAGGCAGTGTTTCTCAGTGTTCCTGATGCCACAACTCTTTAATACAGTTCTTCATGTCGTGGTGACCCCAACCATAAAATTATTTTTGTTGCTACTTCATAACTGTAATTTTGCTACTATTATGAATTGTAATGTAAATATCTGATGTGCAGGATGTATTTTCATTGTTACTAAGGGGTCGTGACACACAGGTTGAGAACCACTGCTCTAAGGAGTCTTCTAGCAACATAGAAGCTTATAGGATGGAACAATCATGGAAGTGGCAGCCAATCCCCTTTGATATTGTATTGTTTAAAAGTACATCACACAAGGATACGAACATCAGGAATTGCAGATCATGGGAACCACCTTAACCTCTATCCACTAACCAAAGTTAAGGTAATGACCATACTGATGGACTTTTACCCTATTGTTGATATAATGCACTCCACTTTTAAAATGCTTTCACATATACATGTCTATTTCAGTGAATACATGTATCAGAGGTGTCAACTCATGTTGTGTTTAGTCAGGAACTCGAGGTCTTCTGTGTAAGCTCAGAGAATCAGTAGGGTAGAACTCTAGGGTGCCATTTATTTAAGGATGAAGTATCTTCCTATTAAGTAAGAGACAGAGATTTTTTTGAGGATATTTGGCCAGCCCTGATGAGATGGCATGATTCAAAAAATAGCACATCAATGGAAATAAAACTATCCCATAGCTTCAGGATCTAATAAAAGGTTTAGGGAAAATGAACAAAAAGTGAAAGAAGAAATGAAAATTCATTTTTCCTATAATCTCTTTAGGACATTGAGAGTGTGAGACATTGGCAATGATAATACTGGTAGCAGTGATGATGGTGTCACTGAACCAGTGACATTAGACGATGACTATATTGGTGACTATATAGTTAGGGATCTCTGACTTTGGACATACTTGTACCCCTATTCTTGGGTGTCAACACCCCCATATAGGTAGCAGCAGCAACAAGAATCACAGTCTGCCCTTGGTAGAGGGCAGCTATCACTTTTTAGCACGGCAGTTATCAAAGGCAGAGCAAACTGAAAGAGGAGAGACAAATGGCAGACAGAGCTGGGGCTAATTATTGGCACAAACTCAAAAATTACAGAATGGTCCCAGCAAGCTATGGAGAAAGGACTCCAGGCAAACTTAGTTCTCAAAGCATGCTCCATCAGTGTAAAGGGAAAATATGCTTTAATACCTTATTCTGACTTGTCCAGCTCATATTTCCTGGTCAGAATGTGTTATAGCAATGATCTCAACTTACTGCTTATAGCCACACTGTGCGGTAAATAGTTTTGCTCCCATTTTCATTTAACAAATAAGAAAATGAAGTTTCAGAGAGAATAAGAAATTTGTTCAATGAAATGTAGCTGTTAAGTGGCTTACCTAATTAGCAATATCTATAAGAGACTCTTCCACAGATAGCTCCTGGCTCTAAACTTGGGTCCTGTGCTCCTGAGGGCCAATCATAGTAGGCAGAGCTGTGAAGGGGCAGAATGAAGGACGATCTACTTTCTCCTGGCCTAGAATGTCATTTCTCTTTTTCTTAACCGATTTGAATCCTGATTACCTTCAACAGCTTATCTATAATACCACACACTTTCTCCATTAAGGACCTTTTTAAGGATTGTGCCTGTATAACAGAGTTCATATTTTCTTTCTTTAGAGAAAGCATCTTGAAGACATTTAGTTATCAAAGAAATTAATGACTTGATCTTCTCAATGGTCCTTCAAAATTAGAAGTAAGGAATTCATAAATATATCTTATACGTGAAGAAAATAAGCCAATAAGCATGGTTCAGAGCAATGGTTTTCAAATTTCAAAGTGTATCAGGATCACCAAGATAAGTCTGAAATGGGAGCCTAAAATTTACATTCTTGACATGATTGTGGGGGATGCTGGTACCACTGCTGCTGGTCTACACATAACTTCTTCACTTTTTTATTTGTATTTCCTTCAGATAAATAAAATCTATAGAAAATGAGATTCATGAGTTTCTGGTTCAATATAAAATTTTATCTGAGAAAGAAGCAAAGGCATTTAGGAATTTTATATTTTTAGGTATAGGATGTTCATAAAGTTTGTATGAAATTTACTATTTTAAATTGCCTGTGAACTTTATGGACACCCTGTATGTATATATTAACTCATCAGATTATCTGCTTGTCATCTTGGAAAGCACAGTTCCTTGGACAGAACAGGTGGGAAGAATATGTCATAACTAAAAGTCCCCAAAAAGATAGGGTGTGTGGAAATCAAGACAACCCAAATGAGAACAAACAAGTGTATTATTAAGAGCTTGCTATAGCAAGGGCATCAGTGCCACCGTATGAACTTGGCAGAGACTCAAAGCCAGACAAGGCATGGGGGAAGCTTCAGAGTGAAAAATAGGCAAAGGTTTTAGGTATATTCTGATTGAGATCATTGTCACGACAGTGCTGGAGCCACTGAGGACAGGCTAACAAGAGTGGGACATCTTCTGTGATTGGTTTTGGGAGTCATACTTAGCTTCCTCTGGTTGGTTATGAAATGGAAAAAGAACAAAAAACACAAAAGCTGGCAGTTGTTGACCAAATCCTAATCATTCTGGGCCAGTCATGAAGAGTTTATAACTGACTGTCTTCCCATAATGGTGGCTGCAGGGCCTGTGGGTCACAATTCCATTTATTATATACAGACTACCCTTTGTCTGTTTCTAATCCTGTTTCTCAGGTGTTTACGAGGATGTCAGCTATAACAAGTAGAGCCTGACTCCAAAGTCAACTTATCCACTAGGCAGAGTAGACCTAGTGTCAAGGGTCCATGCTATTCTCAGGGGCATATAAAAATGCTTTCATTTCTTTTATTTTTTAAGTTTTTTCATGTATTAAATGATAACTGTATACATTAATGCATTTATGAGAGACAATGTATTGATTTGATATATATTGTGGAGTGCTTACATTGAGCTGATCCACATAACCATCACCTCACTGACTTATTTGTGTGGTAAGACATTTATACTCTGTTCTAAATAATTTTTTTTTAATTAGAAGAAAAAAATGAGCTTGTGGTGAAAAAATGTTTTATGTACAATATAAATGTCTTTATACCAACTCACTGTTCTAAGAATGTAAATGTTCAGTGTGATAATTAATGGCAATTATGGTAATGATGGTACAGACATAGGAAGAAACAAGGACAGGGCTCCGAAGGAGCTTATCATACTCACAGGTCCCAGAGAGGGATCACCGTCTCAGGCCAAGAGTGGTCATGGAGAAAGCACAATTGTGGGTCAGAAGGCAGAGGGGAGCCAGGGGAAAGCATTAAACAATGGCCTTTATTGGGGGTTCTGCAGAAAAGGAAGGGCACAGCAAGCCGGTTAGGGTTGGCTTGCCCATAAAAGTTCTGGCTGGGTTTTAGGTTATAGGAGTGGTCTCTAGCTGGTACTTGGTCCAGGGATAATTCAGGGCAGGGGAACTATTGGCTTGGTGTGTGAGAGTTAGATAAGAAAGCTGTTAGGAGGCTGGTTGGTTTGCATATGAAAGGCAGGCTGTTAAGGGCAAATTGCTACTATCTTTAGGAATTAAGTAGCCCTGGGAGGAATTAACTTTCCCTGGGTCTGTAAGGCTCCCAAATACCGTTAACAAAAGTACAGAAAATAATGTGAATACCAAACTGGCCCTGTGATCAATGAATGTCATGTAGACGAATATAGAATCTAAGAAAACACAGAACAGTAAGTCAGGAAATACAATGTTTGATACCTTTAGTGGAAGAAGAGGTCCATAAAAGTCATAATATAGCTGATCTTGGCTGTACAGTCTGTACAGAGCTTAGGTTGTGTGAGGGGTTTAAGTGGGGAGTGGGAGAGAAATATCCAGGCAGACAGGGTTGAATGGCATCACAACTTGCAACGACTGACCCTCTGGTTCATAAAACCAGTGTCCTCATTTGCTTTATCCATCATTTCCTAGTACTTGTTCTAGAAAACTGAACACATAGACTTTAGCATCTACACGCTGATTTTCTGGCCTCTGCCTGGTTCTGCTTCTCAAATTTCTTTCTTATCATTCACCCTGATCTTTGATGTGACTTCACTACCTTGGTCACCCAGATATTCTGCTAACTACATGAAGCCGAGAATAACAAGCATTTGTGTTTGTTTTCTTTTTGCTTTTTAAGTAGAACCTAAAACTTCCTGAACTTGTTTTATTATTTTTATTAACTATTATACATTAATACAGTTAAGAGTATATAATACGACAAACAAGAACAAGAAGTTTTTTGTTTTGTTTTTTTTCTTCTTGAGACAGAGCCTCAAGCTGTCCCCCCCTGGGTAGAGTGCTGTGGCATTACAGCTCACAGCAACCTCCAACTCCTGGGCTCAAGCAAGTTTCCTGCCTCTACCTCCCTAATAGCTGGGACTACAGGTGTCTGCCACAACGCCAGCTATTTTTTGGTTGCAGCTGTCATTGTTGTTTGGCAGGCCTGAGCTGAATTTGAACCCACCAGCTCAGGTGTACATGGCTGGTGCCTTAGCTGCTTGAGCCACAGGCACCAAGTTAAGAACAAGAAGATTTTTTTTTGAGAAGTTTCTTATTTTATTATGAGTTCTTCCATTTATCTGATCTTTCTGTTTTGTGATATACATGAAATAATCACTTCTAAATTATTAAGACACTTCATGAAAATCTTTAATCCAGACACTATACTATATGGTGGCCACAAAGCTTTAGTCATTGACCAAAGGCTTGAACATCATTGTTTTGGGTTTTTCTCCTGTAAAAGTCAATGTCAAGTTCCACTTCTTTACTCTGCAAGCCTCAGAGGGTGTTTGTTTTCAGTTAAGTAGCTTCCAGTTTACCCTTTACTTATTCAAACGAACACAACACCATTTTCAACCTCCTAACTCTTTTCTCGGAAAATTTTAGTAGCTCAACAGCAGTAAGTCACCAGTTTTTGGAGTAGGCACTTGAATATTTAAAATGTTCTTAAAGTTTCAAGATCACCAGGGTCACTGTGTAGCAAAGATGATTGATTCTCTGAATAAAATCTTGCAGTTTACAGTCAGTCCCAATGGGGCTGTGGAGCAAAGAGGGGGATGGGGTGTTAGTGACTTAATCTCTGTGAACTTTAGGAATGGGTTTAAGATATACCAAGAGTAAAAAAAAATAATTGATTTTAAAATAGAAAATCATTCTCATCAAAAATTTCTCCCATTCAGTGTCTATAATCACAGAAAGAAAAGGGAGTATAAATGGATGAGGAAGATATACTCAATTGGTTCCCCCAGTGCTGCCCCCCTTATTTGCTGCTGATAGAACCTTGCTATTGTTCAGCGTGGGTGGTAGTGCTCTGGGCCTCAAGAAATAACTTTTGACTGATATGGCCAATTATGGCAAACCTATTCTCTGGGTCTCCCGGGGAGTTAGGATGGGCCAGGTGAATTCTCAACTTAAGGGGATGAATACATGATAGCCTTTAGGGCAGTGATTCTCAACCTGTGGGTCATGATCCCTTTGGGGGTCAAACAACCCTTTCACAGGGGTCGCCTAAATACATCCTGCATATCAGACATTTACATTACAATTCATAACAGTAGCAAAATTACATTTATGAAAGAGCAACAAAATTAATTTTGTGGTTGGGGGTCACAACATGAGGAACTGTATTAAAGGGTCGAGGCATTAGGAAGGTTGACAACCACTGTTCTTGGGAAACATTTACCTTCCTGATAACTAATAAGCTCAGATTGAGTAGACTCCTTTCTATCTGCAGTCATCTTTTTGCTTTGAATATGGACCCAGTGCTTATGGCTGCATTCCCCTATTTTTTTACCAGTTTAAGAACAGCAAAGGCTAAACCATCATTCATGGTGACTTAACTCAATCATGTTCTATGATTACAAAAACAGTTTCCTACTTTTAAGCCTTCATTAATTGGAATTGTTTAGAAAACTGGCATCCGATTATATTTCTAATTAACACAAGGTAGTCTCACATTAGCCCACAACTACATCGGGCATCTGAATACTGTTGAAGAAAGTTTCAGTGCTTAAAAAAAAAATTGGAAATACCATATAAGGCAACACCTAAGTTCCTGTAAATTTGCTTATCTATGATTCAATGCATCAACAAAGTCATCAGTGATAGTTCATGGAAAGCCACTAATACATGTTGTCCTCATGCACTGGAGGAAGAGTGATTGTGGGAAGTGATGGGGGACGAGGTTCAGATTGGAATGGGTTAAGGAGTAATTTGGTGCTAAGAAAGCTGTGATGCAATATCTGAGCTATTTCTTCAAGAAGTTTAGATGTAAAGAGAAAAAGAAAATGGTGCAGATTGAGGATGCTGTTACTGGAGTGAGATAGAAAGGTTTCTAGGTTGAAGGAAGGTACCATGATTGGGAAAGAAGCACAGATTAAGAGGAGGAAGCGATCGATGGAGCAAGATCCAACCACAGCTGTCCCCAGTGTTCTAGTTCTCGAAGACACTGCCAGTATGTCAGAAACTAAAACACATCAAATAAACACGAAATTAATCCCGATGGAGACTGAGTAGGTGAGTTATTACATATTTTTTCACAGCACAAAAATGCAGACAATACAACTTCAGAGCATTTTCATAAAGCAGTCATGATAAATAATAAGAAAGTTACATTTAGCCACACCTTACTATAGGAATCTTTTCTACAAATAACAATGTCTGATGATATGTCCATAATATCCTCTTTTAAGGACTTTTTAGACTTTCTTTTTACTAGAAAACTTTTAACTTTGGAAACAGCAAGTAGTATTTTTCTCCCTGAAATCTCTGCAGTGTTAGTAATGCATTGAAGTTTGATTAAAAGGACAGTTAATGCGAACATAAATCCCTTAAAATATTTAGAGCACAGAAGTCTCAACTCATCTTGTATTTATAAGACAACATTTTTAAATGAATATCTCTTAGGAAAGGAGGCTATTAGGTTGAGCAATGCCTTCCTTTCCCAATAGAGTATTAGACAAGCTGAATATATAAATCTGCTTTATGTTACTGTATCAATGGTTGATGTTCAATGGACTTTGGGTATTAGGGCTATAAATATCTGACAAAGGAATAAACATCATGTGGAAGGAAATTGACTATAACTGAGCAAGGTGCTCTGAATAGGCCTCCATGGAATTATCTGCTCAATCTTTGAGACTTTGTCTTGGCTTTGTGACTATTGAGAGTGAAATGATTTTTCTTATATAGTTGGTGGTTTAGAAGGATTTCAGGAGCGGGCCATTGAAGTTCTCATCATCCACACAGATAGTTATCAAGCCTGGTGTTGAAATCATGTGTGATGTGGATCCAGAAATCTATTAAAAATGATAAACTAACAATAATGAAGGGGATATTCATAACCCTCTTATTTCTCCTATAAAATTTCTCTACATATCTTCTTATTACCTTGGAAGTCACAAATAATAACGGACGACAGGATACAAACCCACTTTCTTCCTCTCTCTCCCTCCCTTCATTCCTGTTTCTCCACTTCTCATTTGAGTATGGAAGGAAATATTTACCACCATCTGCCACAGGTTGATGTTTAGGATGACTGAAGCTGGAATCAAAATCCTCTGCCATGGTTCCAAGGATGAATGGTTATGGGGGTGAGGGTTTCTCAGTCTTCGTGTTTTGGTTTGTTTGTTTTGTTTTTTATTCTTTCAGGCCATTTGGAAGAGCAGTTTTTTACTACATATCATCTATCTGCCTAGTCATGGAAAACATTAAATAATCACTGAAGGTCTAAGTGCTCAAGGGTTACATCCTGATGCTCTAAGGATAAGGGTTGGGGAGAGAACAGTAAGCGTGTAGTCAAAGAAAAGTTTTGCAGAGGAGATAGAACTTGCGCAGGACCTTAGAGCATGAGTAGGATTCAATGAGTGGCAGAAAATGAAAATGTATTATGGACTCTGACATATATTATGGACTCTGTATCTTCCTTTAGATTACAGGCCAGTTGAAACAGCCATCACTGCTGTGCTAAGATGACACAGTGGCTTCCTTTTAAAAGGCGACACCCTTTGATGTAGGAGATCTACACCGGGAACCATATGCTGGGCTGCAAAAAGGCTGTGATGTTTTTAAAATGTTATGAAAAATTTCACAAAAATAAGCATTTCTCTTTCTGGGAATGGACTGGCCAAGTAGAATACTGTTTATGAAAGTGTAAACTGATTACATTCTACTCCAGCCTCTCTCCTTAGGAAACTAAGGCATATATGAGTGAAACCTTTAGCCTGTTGTCATACTACATGGATACTTGGTCTGGGATCATCCCTAGAGCACTGATACTTAGCTGGTGCATCCTCACTTCCACAACCTCCTTTGGTGCTACATCTGCTGTAGGTTATGGAGTTGGTTTCTGAAGACTGCTATAACAAAGTACTGGGTGGCTTAAAACAACCAAAATGTATTCTCCTATAGTTGCAGAGACAAAAAGTCTACAATGAAGGCATCAGAAGGGCGATGTTCACTCAGAAACTCTGGCAGAATCCTTCCTTGCTTTCTCTTAGTTTCTAGTGGTGCTCATCCAACCTCACTGCTTCTTGACTTGCAGAAGCTTCACTCCAGTCTCTCCCTGTGTCATCTGTGCTGCGTGTGTCCTCCCTGTGTGTCCCTGTCTTTGCATGACATTATCTTCTTCTGATAAGGTCAATGGTCATCCTGAGTTAGGGTTAAGCCTAGTAACCTTACCTTAACTTGACTGCAGATGCAAAGACTCTAGATCCAACAAGGTCACATTCTTGGGTATCTGGAGATGTTAATATATCATTTTGAGGAACACAATTCAACTCATAAGGTTCCTCTCTCCTCTCTATTTTTCTGCCTAAAATAACTTTTCCCTTCTAGTGTTTAAAAGTTATTATTCCAGAAATAATTGAATTCATCCTATTCCTACTTCATTAATTAAGTTTCAGGTAAATCACTTTTCTAAGTCATCAACAACTCATCCTGAAATATAAGATGTGAATCCTGAAATCTAAATGATGTGCCACTGTTCTACATTTTGATCTGAGGCCAAACTTGGAAAGCTTCTAAATGGGCTCCAGTATGTTGACTCTGAATCACTGATAAGTAGTCTCTTGGAGCTCCACACAATTGACATCTGACATAAATAAACAATCACATTTTTCTGGCTTGTTTATGAGCATATCTGGGGAAGCAAAGTCAAAGCCTTCCTGAAGGAAAGATATATTACACCTATTGCTTTTCCCATCTACAAAGCTGGTCACTGTGTCATAAAAGAAAATTAGATTGGTCTGACGTTATTTCTCCTTTCTCCTGGCCCACTTGACTATTATCTAACCTCTTTGCTAGTTTTAGAATTCCAAGAGTAGACATACACACAAATATAACATTTTGCTTAACATGGAAGTTACCCAAATTTTGTGTACCATTTCCTTAAAAGATAGCCATTTTGACCCTCTTGCAAAAATGGGGCTGTTGGCCTGCTTGGCCTTGAAAAGGAACTTTTCAATTCTCTTGGGATATTACAAATTGGAGCCAATTCTGGTCCATGAAAAGAACCCATCAGTTTAGCCTATTTCTTTCTTAAATTCCCCTGAAACCCCTGAGACCCTTTGTTGAACTGTGCAGCAGAAACCAGCATAAAGATGGGCATTAAAACTGAGAAGACAGGACAAGGAAACCAGACTGAATCAGTGAGTTGTTCTGTAAGACATTTTTTTTTTCATTTTGATATTCTAACATAAAACTTTTGTGGTTTGGATCTTACAATGAATGATACCCTATTATTAAATTCAGGAGGAACAGAGTTTGTTCACTTCATTTCACTCTCTACAAATCATCCTGAAACTTTGGGTTACCTAAGAGGACATGAGTGGCTTGTGTGGCTTTCTCCTAAGCACGTGGCTGAGTGTGCTAAACTTGGTTTGAAAGGTAGTCTGAACTATTTGGTTTCATCTCGACAGCTATAATTTTGATACCAAATTGTTTGTAAGGGCAAGTTTCACTGTCTTAGCCTTAGCTTAGTTTTGCCTGTCAGGATTTCCTCTTTTCATCTCCCTTTTCTACCACTTATTTGCAGTTCACCTTCTCCACTGGCCCTCTTCCATGCCTTTTATACCCTCTCATGTCAGTTCCATCATCCTGATTGTTGGTATCTCAAGGGATTCCACTGAACACATCCTGGCAAAGACCTGCTGAGGCGCCTTGGACAGTCATGAAGTTACTGGATACTCAGCCTCAGCTATGTGCTCCAATAATTGCTATTAACACGGGAACTGAGTTGTCTGGAATTTTTAACCTTGTTTCATTTTGAAACCTCATACATGCAACAGATGTGTCTCCACCATTTGGTGCCTGGTTCTATTTGATTCTTCAAGATTTACAGTTGCTTAAAAACATCAGTGGACTGATTTCTCAAGCAATCTGCCCAAGGATGAGTTCAGCTTTTGCAGATAGAATTATCTCTGTGTGTGCATCAAAACTTGAACTAAAGATGAGCACTTAAGGGGCACAGATAATTTAATTAAAAATACTATACAGTTATAAAGGATAACTGTATAGTAAGTATAATAAAATACTAAATTGGTCTTGATCTCGTAGGAAAATTCATTCAAAACAAGAAAAATTGTGAACCCAATTTCAGTGAGAAAGATATCAGGTTGATTCATAGACACTAACAGGATAAAATAATACTTGTTTTGTATTTGTATTGAATTTTTGAATTTTTTTCTATAGGCATAAAGTTCAAATTCCCTAAAAAGGCCTTCTATGTTTTTAGATCTTACCCCACCTTCCTCCAACTCCATCCTCTTCTGTTTACGCAATCAGAACTGCTGACATTTTCTCAAATACAATGTTCTTTTTTCTTTCAAACCTTAACTCTTGCACCTATTGTTCTGATTCACCTAAAAAAAGTTTTTTCTGTGTTTATATTTCTATTTTTGCTCATCCATAAGAGCTTACTGATTATGTAACTTCTTCCTGGAAGTTTCTCTGGACTTATTAAACTTGTGAGATCCCACCCCCATGACATTCTACAGTCCATAAAATGCACTTACCACCATGTATGGTGATAATCTGGCTCTTTCCTCATTCCTTTTCCCAGCCACAAAGCCCAAGAGGCACAATACTTGTATAAATACACACCCAGATATACGGACAAGACTTAATGATTATTTGTTGAGTAAATGATGCATGAATAAATAGGAAGGTTGAAACAGATATGATTTCCAAACAGGAAAAAAAATCTTAAAATATACATTTGAGACCAAGAAAAATTGACTTTTTAAAAATATAACATTTATGGAGAGACAAAAGAGGAGCTTGAATTTCTACCTCTAGTTCTGATTTCTCTTTTGAATTTCATAATTGTATGTGTGTGTTCCTCTTCAGCATGTTTAATGCGATTTCTAATTTCTAGCTTCACATAGCCTAGAGACTTTTTGAATCTCCCACAAACTTAATCCATCCATAGCCATTCCCACCTCTGTCTTGATATTTACATAGTAAATAAAAAAAGCTCTATAAAATCTTCAAGTCCCAAATCTTAGATTCATCTTTGACCCTTCTCTTTCTCCTAACCTTTCCCAACATTTAATGTGTCAGCAGATTTTCTTAAATCCAGTTTTAAAATAAGTACAAAATTTGACAACTTATCAGTCTTCCAAGCTCTCACCTGCGCTGTTACAATGGCTTCCTAACTGGTCTTTTTGCTTTCATTTTTATCTACCTTCAGTTTATTCTCACAGAATCTGAGTGATCCTCTTAGCACATATGAGAATCCACGTCCTTCTTCTGCTCACACCTGCCAGTGCTTCCCATCTCACTGAGAGTAGACCAGAGATATTCAGTGGCCACAAGACTCTCTGTCATCCAGTCTTGCTACCTCCCTGACCTCTCTGCCCATGCTCTCTCCCTACCCCCAACTCTAGTAACACTGGTGCCCTTGTAATCCTAGTACTCTGGGAGGCTGAGGCAGGTGGATTGCCTAAGCTCAGAAGTTCAAGACTAGCCTGAGCAAGAGCAAG
>NW_003852407.1:107669-113849 GCF_000181295.1 Otolemur garnettii | reverse complement strand
TTTACTATTTACTTTGTTTTCTATTTGCTTTCTCCACCAGAATATAATTTCATGGAGCAGGGACTGTTATCTCTTTAGTCAACTGCTTGTCCCCGTGACTAAAATAGGCTTCACACTTAGCAGACGTACAATGATATTTGTTCGGAAAATGGACATGTGAAGCTCTAAGCCTAAACCTAACTAAGATTTTCTCTGTGTCTGCACAAAGGCCATAGGAAATCTAGGGGACAACCCTTCATAGCAATGAAAATTTAGGGAAAGGATCTCATCATTCCCAATGAGAAAACAGCTTTCCTAGAGATTACATTCTAAGGTTTCCACCAATTTAAATTGTTTTCACTGTGTGAATGTTAGTTGTGGCCTCCTGGTAGCAGCTGACCTACGAAAGACAAAAGCTTGAATGCAATGCTTGCCAGGAGAATTCTGCCTAGTTACGTTGAACAGATCTTTCACCCTTACATTTAAGTATCTCAGGGCCAATGTATTTTTTTTTTCCATGCTGACAGTAGCTCCCAAGATTTCCATATGGTTTTCTTCCAAAGTGGAATTTTGTGATTTTTATGCTTCGTGTTTGTTTCCACTCTGAAATTCTAAGACCTCCTAATTCTCAGATAGGTATGTATATATGCAAGAAGCTTAACTGTGATTCTATTATAACTCATTTTTCCCTTTCTGGTCCACAGCTTAAGGGAAACTGTTTTCCCTATGGCTTCTGGAGGCAAAACAAGTGTTGCCTGGCCATGAGCGTGCGTTGCCGTGGCTGGTAATGAGTAAGAAGGAATTCTCAAGGTAGGATGAGTATAAAGTGAATTATCTGGTTTTGTTCAGAGACCATAGCTCAAAAAACAGGCACCATCTGCGGTACTCACTCTCCATTTCTCAATGTTAAAATCCCATCAAGCAAAACACTAAAACATTGGCATAAATATTTCAAATAGAAGTTCGCAGGAAAACCCATTGTTAAAAACAACAAGCCAGGAAACTTACTCTTTGATCAAGCCCTAAGGTAGATCATTCAAACCAACACATTTATCTTCTATTCAATTTGCCGGGAGAGGGTTTTCTTGCTTTATTTTGTTTAAGCCATATGACTATTTAAAAATCAATACATTTAGTGTCTAGGAACTAAGTAAATTTATAACCATAGAATCAATCTTTCTTAATTTTTGTTTCCAAGTTTTCTGCAATGAGTAATTCACACTGACTTTAAATTGGGCTGTTGTGGTCCTTAGAGAATTCCACCCTCGAAAAATCCTCTGCAGCCACATCTTGCAATAAAAACATTATAAATTGAGCACAGACTCGTCATATTGCTATTTACACTATAATGGGCTTAGTGGTTGTTGAAGCAAGACTCTGCCAGCCCACATGAGTATAATAGCAAGAGCGTCACTGAGCCAGGTGTAAGGCCATAACAGGGAAGCTGAGAGTCAAGCCAGGCTAGGCTGCCACCCTGAAGTGCTGACAACAGTCTAGCTCTGATGATGCACAGTTACAAATGCTGTTCTACCACTGTGTAGTAGGCCATCTCACTCTTTCAAACAGTCTGGTGCTCACTTGTGCCCAGAACCAAGCTTAGTAAAGAACTCCAGTGGGACTCACAGAGCTCATCATATCATCAACCATATCACTGCCTGTGATGTTTTCTGAGAGTCAACCACCCATATTGGTTTAAATGATTTAAAAATAGGTTTTTCTAATTATCACAACTTAAAAAAAAATGTGTTGCACATCTACACAGTCACAGGTTGATTACATGGACCATGGCCACATTTTTTGTGTAGCATTCTGAAGGCTTCTAAGGAGTCCAGCCATGGGACCCCTCATCTGCCGAGGCAAACCCTCCAGCATCTCTTGGAAGAGGGGACAGTAAGAGGTGAAATCTTGCTGTGAGGATGGACAAATGCAAGCAAACTAAACAAAATCTACACTTCCCGACAGTCTTACCTTAGAGACACACCCATTTATTTGAAGATATTATTTCCATAAGCTTTCTGCTTAATGGAAACAATTCTAGAAGAGATAGGACACTAATTCCTGGCAACATGGGATGGTGAAAAGAGCTCCAGCTTTGGCACATTCTTGACATGGGACTAAACTCTGCCTTTCCTTGTTGATGTTTTATGTGTCCCTGTGCTACTTTGAGCCTCAGTCTCCTGATCTCAGTCAATGAGGTATTAATACTGTCCTCACAGAGCAGTTGATAAGGTTAAAGATTATGTACATGAAGTACCCAGGGAATGGCTAGAGTATATGATAGCCGCACCAAACATGCTGGCCATAATTCAGTATTAATTTTTTTTTTTTTCAGGCAATGCCTCACTCTGTTGCCCAGGCTGGAGTGCAGTGACATCAACCTAGCTCCCAGCAACCTCCAACTCCTGGGCTCAAGCAATTCTCCTGCCTCAGCCATCTGAGTAGCTGGGACTACAGATGTCTATCATGGCACCCGGCTAGTTTTTCTATTTTTAGTACAGATGGGGTCTGTACTTTTTCTCAGGTTGGTCTCAAATTCAAGAGCTCAAGCTATCTTCCTGCCTTGGCCTCCCAGAGTTCTAGGATTACAGATGGAGCCACCACACCTGGCCCACATCTGTATTACTACTTTTATTGGTAGGTTAGGAAGGTTTGGCTTATCGGGCTGCTCTTAAGACGGCAGTGAGAAGCAAAAGTTAGCAGGGGCATTTTGCTAGGTGAGAATAAAGCATGAAACAGAGAAACTTGTTCATTTTCACTGCAGCTGTGGACAGAGGTTTTCTGCTTTTCCTTTGTTAATTTGACAGCTGAAAGGTAATTCCTGGAGTTTCCCCATACATACATGCCGATTGAAACACTGTCTCGGTGAATGATGTGCTGAGGACCACACAGTGATGTTTAAGTCAGGGGTAAAGTTGACTCTGAAGGGCCTGTTTATTTATTTTGTTGCTACTTTGTTGTGGTTTAGTCTAAATGATTTGGTGTATGGTAATGCCATTCATCAGGAAAGCTGGTCCCAGGAAGGAATCTTAGAGCAGGGCAAGCCGAGTTACTCTGAGTCACCTGCAGGTCTCTCGGCAGGTACATGGATGATTTAACAACGGACAGAGTATGAAAGAAGGTGTTTCAAAACCAGACCCAAGGGCAGCCCATTTTAAAGACCCTGACTGAGAGAAACAAGATTAGCCAAGGAATTAGAAAATAAGCATTAAGAAATATAAGAGGAAAATTAGGGGGATTTAGTATCTTTGTTTTTTGAAACAGTTCACTCTGTCAGCTTGGGTCGAGTGCCATCATGTCATCATAGCTCCCAACAACCTTAAATTCCTGGGCTCAAGTGATCCTGTTTCCTCAGCCTCCCAAGTGCTGGGACTACAGGTGCCCACCACATGCTTGGCTAATTTTTCTATTTTTTGTAAAGATGGGGTCGTGCTCTTACTCAGGCTGGTCTCAAACTCCTGAGCTCAAGCGATCCACTTGCCTCAGCCTCCCAGAGTGCCAGAATTACAGATGTGAGCTACTGCCCAGCTGGGACTTGGGATCATTAAATGAAGATAGTTAAGAGTCATAGAGGAAAGGGCATGGTAGAGATAACTGCATACTTTATGAAAGCGTATTAAAGGACCTGCCTTCTATAGTCATTGCAATTATAAATGCAATAGTCAATATTACCATTTCTGCACAGATTTTAATTAACTGAATCACTGCAACAATTATTAAAATACCTGTTACATTTCATCAAATTCAATAGCTCATAGCTCAGTTTCACATGCATTTATTATTTAAATGAATGAATATTCTATTCAGCATAATGTTTAGATAAACTCTATACTTAGTGATTTTCACCTGAATTTGGAAAATTAGCAGAATATAAAAGACATCCCCTAAAATTCATAGGACCTTTTTTTTTTTTTAAGAGACAGAGTTTCACTATGTCATGCTCATTAGAGTGCTATCGCATCACAGCTCACAACAAACTCAAACTCTTGGGCTTAAGCGATTCTCTTGCCTCAGCCTTTCAAGTAGCTGGGACTACAGGTGCCTGCCACAACGCCCAGCTATTTTTTTTTTTTTTTGCAGTTGTCATTGTTGGTTAGCTGGCCCATTCTGAGTTCAAACCCACCAGCCTCAGTGTATGTGGCTGGTGCCATAACCACTGTGCTATGGGTGCCGAGTCGGACCTTTTTTTAATATATATCTAACTACATCATGCAAATAAACTTTGCCCTTTATTTCACTACCTATGTACATCATGTATTTACTCCACTGATGCTTAATAATGATCGAAGTTATTGGCAGGTGCTGCTTCAGAACAGTGGAAGTATTGGAGAGTACATGTGCTTTGGACTTACACAACCCAAAATCTGAAATCTTGCATTGCTTTTTGCTGTATGACCTTGAGAATGTAACCTAAGCCTCTAAGCATCAATATTTTTGTCTGAATCAGGGAAAAAATGGTACTGAGTTTCTGTGAAGATTAAATAATATAATGTAGATGAATCATGTAACACAGTGGCTAGAACACACTAGAACCGTAGCAAGTACTTATTGATACTAGTATTACTCGCGCTAAGGTGGTGGACAACACCTCATTTCTTGGTAATTGTGTATTATAATCACATGTCAACTCTACTTCTTGTCCCCAAAATAATAAATGATTTTAATCATCCATATTATTTGATAAATTTTATTCTGAATGACTTGGAACATTCTCTAAAACTTAAATCCATTTTCAAATAGGTCAGAATGAATAGTCACTAAACTCTAATGAATGTGTCAAAGGCTGTGAAGGAAGATTCAAGAAAAAGAGTTTAATAATTTTTTTAGGCAGTGGCATCATTGTTCCAATAAAAATAAACTCTCTCAAGTGACCTTGGCAGCCAAATATGCAATAATCCTTTTTAAAGTGAAATGGATCCTCTTACCTTATACCTCAACCTTGACCAAGAAGTTTTAAAGGAACAGGAGAATGTTTACATTAAAGTTAACTATGTTTATTCATTTAATCAGTTAAAATATTTGCCCCATATATCCTTGA
The DNA here is from genome assembly GCF_000181295.1 of Otolemur garnettii. NCBI lineage: Eukaryota > Metazoa > Chordata > Mammalia > Primates > Galagidae > Otolemur > Otolemur garnettii. The sequence continues at coordinate 108,835 of NW_003852407.1, read as the reverse complement.
ACTAATAATTTATTTGGTGTGCATGTTTATTCATAGTACTCTTATAGATGTCATTGATATTAGAAATTTTAAATATAGAATGAATACAATCAACCTGCATTACATTTTTATACTCAATTCACCATTAAAATACATGTCAATTGGACACAAATAAAAATTAAGACTATATCTTACATACTATATAATATTCATTTAGCGAATAGGGAAATGACTCTATCCATTTAATTGTTTTCTATTTGTCAAATAAATAGCTTTAGTAAAATGTTCTACCTTAGTGCACCATGTTTGAATTTTATCAAATTTACATGCAATTTCTTTATTTGCTTTTATTCCATGGAGTCTCAGTCAACACTTTCACACACTGACATCACTTTTGTTTAAACTTCTATTTGTTTTTAAATTTCTTGGGAACTTGATTAACATTTTAAGAGCTTTGTGCAAGGTTTTTGATGTGAATCTTGTTATCTTCTAATTTTATTCTAACAAAACCATTGTGGGGTGGGCTTTATCATGATTAACCACCCCAAGAATAAGAAAGCTGAGGTTTAAAGATTAAGAAATTTTCTCCAAACAGCCCAAGTACCATAAGACCGGTCTAGAATAGAGTCCAAAGCCATTTTAGATGCATGAGGAAGAGCAGAGAGTAGTTAAAATGGTTTAAAATCTCTAAGATTTTTAAAGATCACTAATGAGTTGTTGTTTCTTAAAATACTCTGAAAATACAGAGCCTATCCTGAGAACCGATCCTGAGCTGGCCACAGAACACTGCACAGCGGTTTGGAGCCTGGGCCCCACCAGCTTTCTGATTTACTTCCCAATTGTCACCTGTAACCCTTGACACTTCATTTGCCTATGATCTGGGTTTCTTGTCTATCAAATGGGGTGATGTGAATAACTGATAGAATTGTTACCAGGACTGAATAATTAGCTAAAAGTCACTTAGAAGAGTATCTGCCACAGAAAAAACATTATATGGATATCTATTAATAATAAATTATTTTAAAAGTAGGAGAACACCCAAGCCACTGTCCATTTAATGCACTAAGCTGGTAGATTTTATCTCTGCCCTATTTGTCTCTGCCCTCATATATATAGCTTCTTTATGTTTACTCAGAGTAACTATTTTTTTTCTTTTTTCTTTCTTTTCTTTCTTTTCTTTTTTTTTT
>NW_003852407.1:99231-107649 GCF_000181295.1 Otolemur garnettii | reverse complement strand
TTTTTTTTTTTTTTTTTTTGAGATAGAGTCTAACTCTGTGCCCTAGGTAGGCATCATAGCTCACAGCAATTTCAAACTCCTGGGCTTAAGGGATCCTCTTGCCTCAGCCTCCAGAGTAGCTGGGACTATAGGCACTCGCCACTACACCCAGCCAATTTTTCTATTTCTAGTGGAGACGGGGTCTCATTCTTGCTCAGGCTGGTCTTAAATTTCTGAGCTCAGGCCATCCACCTGCCTCAGCCTGCCAGAGTACTAGGATTATGGGTGTGAGTCACCGCTCCCAATCCCAGAGTAACTATTCATTAGATAATTTACCCACTGGTCACACTTGCTAACTTTATTTTTTATATATATTTCTTCAATGAATAGAGGACAAAGGAACATAAAGAGCACTACCAAATGAAAACACAAACTAAAATATATTTAAAAGTAAATCTACTTACTCTGCTATCAGGCACCTGAAGAGATTTTTGCATGAATGTACACAGTACATTACCTCTCACTGAGCTGAGCATTGGATTGTGCCAGTGACTCCGTGCTTTGTTGGATAGTCCTCTGATAGTAAAGTCAACAAAATGTCAGAGTGAATTAACGTTACTTTCCTCAGTTAGAAAGAAACAACAAAGTTATCGTATGCCTTTCAAAGATTCTACCAGAAAAGTCAAGATGAGCAAGAACAGTGAATGAGTGAATGAAAAGTCAAATGAGCAAAATAGATTAATATCTAGAAAATAGGAAAAAGAAATAGGAAGAAAACATTTTAAAAGGCCATAAAGTCCATCAACGATCTGTCAGTTGTCTGACTTTTTTGAATAGTGTGGCTGTTTAAATTAAAATAAATCAAATATTTTCATCCCACTAGCCACATTTCCAGTGTTCAATAGCCACAGGGGGTCAGGGGCAACACTATCAGAGCAGATGTACAACCATTTCCATCTCAAGCTCCAAATCAGAATCTGCATTTTAAGAAAATTGCCCAGGTGACCTACATACTCAAAGTCTACAGACATCAACCCCTTCGATCATTTATCTTTGGCTTTGCTGTTATTGCAGTATAGAACACGGAATTAATCTGCAGCATAGTGAAATACTGATGTCTGAATCTTCCAAGGAAAGGCAATATCCAAATACTTGATATTACCTCTTGTAATAGTACAAAACACACACCATCTTATTTGGCTATAAACTCTCTATTTTTCCTTGGCTTTCTTTAAATTAGTCAGCTCTTGCTTTACTCCTAGATCCACGGACAACATTCACAAGGACTGGTGACAAAGTAAGTAGAACCTCTAAATTGGAAGTCTTTATTGTTATCTTACGACATTCTGTTGCCTACTTCTTTAAAGATGCAGACAAAGTCAGAAATAAGACTCCTGTCAAAATGCATGCTAATAGATTGAGCAAGAGAGAAAAGGCTGGAGACTAGAAAAATGGCTGCTCCACTAAGAAGTTCTGACGTGGAACACAGACACTGTGTTTAAGGGAAAGATTGCCAAGGTTACTCATCAAGACGTTTTCAGGCACCGTCTTTTACATCATCCTGTGAAAACTGAGAGAGCAGAACTGGTGAGATCCTTCAACCAAGATGAAAAATTAATGCAATTTTGAAAAAAGAAATGCCTTTAAAAATGAGAATTGATGAGCCTCGGGGTTCTAAGGAACATGAAGTCCTACAAGGCCGTGGATTCCCCAAGACAGACATCCCCGAGGACACGAATGTCTGTGTCTTCCCTTGCACATGTTTATGTTAAGCATAAGACCACTGTTGGGAACAGAGTAGGAATTCATTGAATATTTGTTTAATTATATTTCATTGAGTTATCCTCAGTTCATGGATGGGTGAATACAAAGGGCTTTCTGTGCTATCATGCCTGTTCACCTGAGAATCATATCTAATTAAGCATTTGATTACACTGAAGTATCTCATTCTAATATGAACTTAATTGCCTAGAGTAAAAATTAAAAATTACCCTTCATTCAGAAAATGAAGTGAAAATAATATTATCTGGACAACGCTAAATAAAATTAGATGAGATTTTGTCCCCCATTATTTGCATTCATCAAATAAATTATTGAATAGCTTTGATGATTTTTTTCTGTCAAATATATAAATCTCACTGAAAGATGGCATCTCTTTGTTCTGGCTCTTCCCCTCCCTGGCTTACTTTAATGAATCAAAAAGTTGAAGAAAATATTTAAGTATTTTTCATTCCAAATTAATGGTTCTGCCTCTCTTATCATGCTTCTTTATTGTAATAATGAAAATATTAAGGAATTCATTCATGACAAAGGCAATATTCAAATGTTTTGGCAGGAGAAATGAGCCTTCTAGTACAAACTTGACTTTCACTATTTATGATGCTTATTTAGTTGTTCTGCAAGTACACAGGTATCAGCAGTTCAATTTACATGGGGGGGAAATGTGCCTCCAGTGCTGGGCACGCAGAGATGCTAAGTGGAAGGTCAAGTGTCAGTACCCAGACAGGAGCTTGATAAATCACCTTTGGTCATTCTGACCTTGGTGCTCTCTCCTGACGTGTACCGTAATTTCTCTCTACTGATTCCCTCTATGACCTTGGACCAGTCACAACAGCTCTAATTCAGTTTCCTCATCTGATAGGGTTCATGTGATGAAAGAACAGGGCAACACTGGAAAGAGAGGACAGCATACACCTACCCCTTGCAGACTAGGAAAGATGGACCCAGCTGATTTCTTTGGAATGATCTGTGAATATAAAGGGCTATTTGCTTATCAAGTCCCAGGCAGACATCACATTACTATAACTCTAGTTCTATCTCCTTTTTTTTTCCCTTAAGAATATAAATCAGAGGGTAAGCGCAAGATGGAAATCTGTCTATAAAGAGCAACAATGAGCATTAACAGAACCAACTCACAGTTCTTTTAAAGCAGATTAGCCTTGACAAATCTTGCCAGCAAAAACAATATTCCACTTCACTGCCTACTTTGTTAACAGCTCACATCTATTTACTCTTAACTTGGCGTGGAGCCTGCGTTTAGGTTCGAAAGTCATTTGGAAATGTGAAACTCATAGACGGTTGGGGATGGAAAGGCCTTTAAAAATCATCTAGGCCTATCATCAATCTGAATGACTCCCAGAAGCCTCAACAATCCCACTGAGGTGGAACTCACTACTCCCTGAGGCAACCTCTTCTATCTTTGGATCAAGTTCTTGTTCAAGGAAGAATGAAAGTAATAGTTGTGCTTGAGTTGTATTTTTATTGCTAGTCCGATGCACAAACTCTTCTTTCCCAGGCTAGATTAGGTTGCAGGGAGAAGTTGAGAGCATTTTAGAAAGAAAAATGGAAAGCTTTTTATTTAGATTTTTTTGACCCAGAAAAGCCTAAGCTTTAAAAAAAAAATTATAGCATAAATGAAATTTTCATCGTATGTTGAACAACTATTAATTAACATTAATAACAATCTTTTCCAAAACCAATATGAAAGATTACCATAGATACTATCTGCAGTTAGCCATATTATAGTTCCATACTGTCACTTTTTGCATGCTTTTTTTTTTTTTTTTTTTACCTCCGCTAAGAAGAAGCGTGAATAATCTTCTTTTCTGGCTCCTATTAAAGTTTGTAATCTTCACACAAACCCTGCTTTTATCTTGATCCTTGTAAAGCTACAATGATAATTCTTCTTTCCTTCTCAATCTTTGTCACCCTTAAATCTCCAAAGAGTGTTAGTCTTGCTATTGCTACCTCCTGGCTCTGCTGTCATTCTTTAACTCACTACCACCTGCCTTTTGTCTCCATTATTGTGCTAACAGGGGGATAAAATAAAAAATGAATTTCTAAATGGCAAATCCAAAGAACATTTTTTTAATCTTAAGGCTAACAGACCTCAAGGCTGCACACAATTCCTTTCATCACTGGCTTCATCCTGCACCCCATTTCTTGGTACCTGTTATCTATCTACCCTCAATCGCTCTTGCCTTTCTGCCTTCCCATTAAGCACTGATGCTCTCCAAAGAGCCACCCGCAGCAATTTTCTTCTTTGTTTCATGAGCTCTGCCTGAGAAGTTCCATTTATCTTGAGCTTTCTCTATCTCCCATGGACTTCTAGCCCTGACCTCCTGCACAAACTCCAGGCTCATTTGTCCCCATAAAAGGCATAATAAAACATGTGATAATATCCAAAGAATATGCAGGAATTAGTGAGGAGCTGTAGACAGAAGGCTATCTGCAGAGGAATAGAACATCTCAACAAGAGAGAATAGCATATTTAAAATATGGAAGACAGCAGCTCCACAAAAAAGGTAAATACAAGGAATTAAACAAAGGTCAGTCACTGAAGCAGAGAGAGAGGGAGAGAATGCAACTGGTAAGTCAAGATGCTGAGAGAGAAAAGATGTGGGCCAGATGAAGCCTTGTTATTCATATAAAGGTGTTTGGACTTAAGTGTAATAGAAAATCGCAATAGTCAAAGGAATTACATGACCAGATTTGCATTTGCTACTAGAGTCTCCTTGGTATTAATATAAGCAATGGAAATGGGTAAAGAGAGGGATGTGGAGATTTAGAGGAGTATTCAGAAGTCCGTTCAAACGATGATGAGGGGGTTGGACTACGACAGAGATAGAAGTTGGGACAATTAAGTTTGCAAACTCATCCTAAAAAATTGCTATATACCTCACTGTTGAATATCATTACAGTCACCTTTGAAGTGCTCCCCTTGGCCATCGGTGGCTGTGGTGATGTTCAGCAATGAGGGACACTGCACCTTTTCTAGGATGAGTTTGCAAAATTAATTGTCTGACTCTGCCCTAATAGTTGAGATAGAGAGGATAGAGGTTAGACTCAAATCTTATTTACTCAGTAAGTGAATACAGTTTAATTGTTGATAGGATTCATGTAGAGGAGAGAGAAAGGAGTCAAGCAGCAGACTTGCTAAGTAGACCAGCGTGATGGGGCAAGCTGGGAGTGAGGGCAAGTTGGAGGCCAAATAGAGTTAAGTGTTCAACATAAATATCTTCTGAACATCTCCATGTGGTTATCCACAGTCATCTCCAAAGAAGGAAAAAAGAATTTGAATTTTGACATGCTATTACTAGCAGGAAGTGGATTGCCCACTGGACACGCAAACACCACAGCTGTCCTCGCTTTCCTCTCAGAAGGCATAGTCCTCCTCTAGTCCAGCCCTTTATCATCCATAGACCAAAGAATATTTTTTTCATTCCCAAATTTCCACTAATCTCTTTCTAAGGACACACCCTTTACATTGCCGTAAGAATGATCTTCTACAGAACCACTTTGGCTCACTACCCCGTTGCCTTAAAATCTTCATTAGCTCCCCATTGTCAACTAAATGATGGCCACATTTCACATAACCCTTGGAATCTTCTTTACCCTTTATTTTCCAGGTTCACTTGGCCAAATTTACCTCTACCATGTCTTTAAAGGGCCACCACAGATTGACAATCTACCAAAAAGCTTTGAGGTTTCTCACTTGCATGCTTTGGGTCATGTCGCCTCCCATTTTATCTATCTGCAGTCCCCATCAACATTGTAGCCATCATTCAAAGTCCAGTTCAGATGTGGAGATATCTTTGAAGCCGACTTGAATAACTCCTATCTGAAGTAATTATGCTCTTCTCCAAGTTCCTGTACAAACATATTATGGAATTTGTACAAGCTGGAGCCCTCATAGAGACAGATTAATTAGGAGGGAGTATTAGACCAAGCAAATAATTATTTACAAGCTTTTGAATTTTTTAAGCAATCCACTGTTTGCTGGTGACAATGTTAGATAGCCCTGTGCCCTTGGAGTGTAGCAAAGGTTGAGAAATTCCCCATTCCATTGTGTCTTGGGGTCTATATCCAAAGACCACCTATCCTAGCATATTCCAAGATTCTAATCTCCACTGTTCCTCAGTATCTCAAATGAGGCCAACTCTGTGCTTTCCTGTGATTCTCTTGCTTACTTACCTCCATAAAACTCTAGGTATTCTCCCTCATCTTTGACACATTTCCCACTAATGAAAATACTTCTCATTGCAACAGCCTAAACAAAATCCTCTCTTTCATTGTCTTGTGCATTTTGTTTTTCACCCTGGCTTATTTAGAGAGATTGAATATACAAATGAAAAATGACTAAATCTTATTTTTAAAAAATGGAGCTCTGATTCACAATCTACAGCAACCTGTCCCAGAAACCATTATCTACAGTAATCAGCCCAGAAATCAGCCTGTTAAAAGTCAGACTTGGAAAAAGTTAGATTTCTCTCCCTAGCAACAACTCAGGAAGCCAAATAAGAGTCACTGTAACAGTCAGCCCTACACGGCCTGGGCTTGGTTAATAACTGACATCTTCCAATTTGTGTCTCTGCTTCCAACTCAAGGCCAAGAGGAGACAGCCAAACACGTACCCCTAACTAATCACCCTGAATGCCCTTCTCCATGTTGGCCTTCCTCTAGCATCCCCACGCCAACAGCCTCCAATCAGGGCACTGGAAGGCTTCCCTTTTTTTAACTTCAAAACTGTCCCACCCCTTTGCCTGCCATTAAGTCTCTGCCAAAACACAAACGATAGTGGCTGACTCCCTTGCTGTAGAAAATTCTGGATAAATATCCTTGGTTTGTTCTCCTCTGTTTGGCCTTCACTTATTTCCACATTTACAAGCTTTTACCCTTTATTCAGAATTACACTAATTTCTGAATCCTTTGGATGAATACTACATAATAATGTCACAAAGCACGAATGATCTCAAAATGATGTCACTACAGCCTTCCATAAATAGTAAAGCATTTTCTTCTGCTCTTTTACGTATATTAAGCATTTTTTATTTTAATGCATCACTTTTAAAGATATAAAGTAAATGGGTTAATATATGATGGAAATAGAAACCAATAGCTAGGTTCATTTCAAATGTTTACCTGCCTCTGATTATTTATTTTCAATAAATGTTTGGCAGAAGCTTTATTTTTTTCCTTAATGATAACAGTGTATTTTTCAGTGAAATTGGCACTACATTATGTCATCTTATTTTCAGCAGATGAATGACTTCATCAAGCATAAACATTAGTTTAAATTATTTCTACCAAGCCTTTAAGTATTTTGTACTCAACTAATGTCTACAGAGGCTTCTATGAAATAACTACTTTATGACCATCTCAAGGAAGTGACTTGTTTGAACAGAGACAGAGCTATTCTGTTCTTCACTCCACCTAAATAGTATTTCAAACTTTGCAAGATAAATTCTTGTCATCTGGGGAGGAACATTGATTTTTTACTGCTTCCTTTCTTTTTCTCCTACTGTGACAGTGTTGCCTGTTCTCCTCAAATGGAGGAGTAAATGATAATAGGAATAATAATCCACATCATGCTAGCAGAAGCAGCATCTGTTAAAAACCCTCCAGCTTTCCCTCAGCTCTAGCATGAAAATAACACATACATCTGTTATCCTGTGCTCATTTCCATCTTGCGAGGAACGCAGGACTTCATTTACCTCTATTACAACTTCCAAACTAATGAGTTAAGAAAGATCATATGATTAATTATGTTTACTTTCTTATTTTAATTGTCTTTCTCGATCTGAACAAAAAGATTTACAACAACAAGCTTTGGCTATCTGCACTTCTAGTCAATTTCCTTCCCAACAGGTTGCTGTTTTATGAAATTGATTTAACCTCAAGTTGTTTGGGGTGTTAAGGTTAGAAAGGCAATAGAAGAAAGAGACATTTTTTGACAGTCACTTGAAGTAAACATGAAAATGAACTTAGAAAATTTCTATTGCTCTGGAAGCATATGTCTTGGGGGAAATGTCAGCCAAAGGTTCTGCAGAGAAAAACCAATAATGTGCATCTCCAAGTGGGATTGAGAGTCCACATTCACTATTCAAAAAGTAAGCAGAGGCAGCCAGTGCTCATGAATTTAAGAGTTTTTGTTGCTATTCTTGAGACAGTCTCATTTTGTCACCCTGGGTAGAGTGCTGTGCTATCATAGCTCACAGCTCTTGGGCTTAAGTAATTCTCCTGCCTCAACCTCCTGGGTAGCTGGAACTACAGGTGCTCACCATAATATCTGGCTATTTTTACAGATGGGGTCTTGTTCTTGCTCAAGCTGGTCTGGAACTCCTGAGTTCAGGCAATGCACCCACCTTGGCTTCCCAGAGTGTGAGGATTATAGGCCTGTGAACTTAAGAGTTTAAGTGGCTCCCATCTAAACCAGTACTCCATGAAATCAAAGTGCTATTTATCAGCATGATCATTTTAAGCAACAGATTTGTTAGCCAGCAGAATGAATTAAGTCAGTTCAAATTTGCCCCTTTGACCAAATGTGAGGTCATTTTTTGATAGTTGACATTAAATTGTTGTCACAAGAGTCATTTTAATTATTAAGCACATTGTGGCACAGTGTGTACAGGCATTTTGAAACCAGTGCCTGGTCTCCCC
>NW_003852407.1:85664-98890 GCF_000181295.1 Otolemur garnettii | reverse complement strand
GGCCTTGACAGCTTCAACACATGTACTCATGGCCTTGGCATTGCTACCACATCTGCTTCAGTCCCTTCTTGTTGTGCTTCTTGGCAAAGCACACCATCCTCAGGAGCTCAGGGGCCGCTCCCTGAAGAGATATGTACTTCTGAGACTGGAGTTTCTTGTTCCATTTCTCTGCTATTTGCAGTATTGATTGTGGGTGATATGGTCTGCACCTTAGCCCATAGCTTACATGTTTATAATCTGAGAAAGATAATGTTTCCTGGACACAGGGCACAGGATACCTTGCTCCTGATCTACATGTACTTTACCAAGCAATTCAAAAGAATTAAGTTCTAAGACGACTAGAATAATCGTTGTTTAATCTGTGTAAGCTTTCATTTTTTCAAGAAGATGAGAGTTGTGGAGATCAGTTGCCCAACGTGACTGTACTTACACATTTAAAAATGATGAAGATGATAAGTCTTGTGTTTATGTATATTTTATCATAATTAAAAAGAAGAAAATCATTAAAATAATTACAATGTGCTGTTTAATAACTGCTAGCTTAACATCATTCCTAAATACATCCCTCTTCTCCCTGCATACAAGTGGTCATGTGAGCTCATCAAATCCCAGTTTATTGCTAGTCTTAACTTTCCTTAATCTTGAAAGTCAACTTTAAACCCCATTCTCAGGCTGCTACCAAAGGTACCACGGAACCGATTTATTCAGTTTTCTTGGCAATCAAGGGAAAAACTAATTTCTATTCTTGGCCAGCTAAGAATTCCTCTTTCTTTGGGAATGTCTGAGTGGTCTGTGTGAGGTAGCTGGCTTACTGATGGGAAAGAAAAAAGTAGCAGCAACAAAGGAGAGCAGAGGAGAAGGGGAGGCTTGAGGAACTGCCAAAAAGCACAGCTGATGCTTTAGAGTTTCTTCTTGCCTTTCTGGTTCCTGTCTGGCTTAGCCAGAGAAAGAAGCCTCATTAAAAAGTTTATGTTTTCTTACAGAATGTAAAGTGCCCTGGGAAACTAAGATTTTTGTTTCTCACCCCGAGAAGACGGAAGACAAAGAAAGAGATAGGAAAATGTGGCTCTACAGTTGACCTTCTTGCCCTGGCTTTTCCTGAGACTGTTTCTACATTATGATCACATATTTTGTAAAGTTCTTTTGCAACTATTATCTCAGTTACTCTCATGAAGTCTTTACCACAAAAATGAAGGAAATAGATATTATCTTTATCTCACAGATAAAGTAATTTATAATCAAAAGAGTTATTTGCCTGAATGAAAACAGAACTGAGAACCTACCTCAGATCTTTAATTCCAATTTTGCTTTATTTTTCCTTCTGCCTGAAGTCACACAGACCGATTTTGTCTTTAACATTTCCCAGAAGGCATGAAATTGCCCATTCCTTATTTTTGGTCATTTATTTGCCATAAAGGGTAAATGTGTCTGCTAAGAAGAGTGATTGTTCTATCCAAACCGATAAAATTACAGGAGATTTGCTGGGTCCCAGTAACCACCTATTTAAAAATTTTATAAATACAGGGTGATTTATTGTAAGCATCTGGGAGAGAGTGACCAGAGCTACAGGTGTGTGTTGTAGCAATCTTGCTTTGACCTGGGACAGGAATCAGTTAAAAGGAAGCTTGTCCTGCCCTCCGCTGACCCCACCCCTGGGCCGGGTGTTTCTCTATTTTTCTGATTCTCTGAACACTCACAACTCCCAAAGGAGCCACACCAAAAATGCAACATCAGTCCTGAAATCAACTTTCAAGGCCAGTGTTCTCAGGGTCCAGGCTTGTCATGTTCAAATTCCCAATTTCTGGGCAGGTGAGAAAAATCCAGAGAATCCACTCACGTCAAGACCCTAGGACTGACTTGGTGTTCATTGAGCACATGAGCAGAGTGGACATTTTACTCATTGATAAGTGAACAAAACGAATATACCTTCTGTGCTATGGCCCAGTTCAGCATCTGCAGATCAATTTAGTCTAAAGGATGGTTTTCGCATAAGAAAAAAAATCAACAAATCTAATGTTTCACTGATATAGGTCATGCTGAAATGAATGAACATCAGAAAACACAATTTAAAGTGAAATTCTATTTAACAATCATAAAATTGGCAAAAACTGAAAAGTCTAAAAATATCAAGCAGGCAGGGAGATGAGAGAACAGGAAGCCTTAAATGCTGGGACATCTTACCCACATTAATGAGAAAATCGGCTTATCTGTAAAAGTAGGCACTTCCTGATGCTAAATAATTCAGAAACCATCACTACCTCTCACACGTGAAAATCATGTCTCAAGGTTTTTCACAATTATTTAAGAAGGTCATATAAACCCTGCCTTCTTATATTGATTTACTATTTAAATAGGTCAAAATAATCTCTAAGTAGAGCAATTTATCAGCAATAACTTCTTTATGTTTTTACACAGAAGGAAGGAAACCACTTACTTTCTGTTTTCTACTGTAAGAGAACACAGAATAGCCAAATTTAAGATTACTTAGAATTTTCATTTTAACCTGATGGCCCTGATGCTTAAAGTTTAGTTGACTTGGTTATAAATGTAATTTTCTTATAAGAGCAGAAATAGAATATAGCACATTATCTGAAAAAATAATTTACACTGAGGGCAGCACCTGTGGCTCAGTGAGTAGGGTACCGGCCCCCTATACCAAGGGTAGAGGGTTCAAACCCAGTCCTGGCCAAACTGCAACAAAAAATATCCAGGCATTGTGGCAATCGCCAATAGTCCCAGCTACTCGGGAGGCTGAGGCAAGAGAATCACCTAAGCCCAGGAGTTGGAGGTTGCCGTGAACTATGATGCCATAGCACTCTACCAAGGTGATAAAGTGAGACTCTGTCTCTGCAAAATAATTTACATTGAGATCTAAGAACTTGGAGTTTATTGGGAACCTACGTCTGTAATATTTGTCTCTGTCCTTTTTCTCTGAGACCAATTTCCATTGCTTCTCTCCTTCCATGTGAAAACATGACCGTGGCAGAGTCTACAGTTTACATTCCCTGCTCTGATAGCAACTGGCAACAAGATCACAATCTTATACTCTGGTTTTTCTTCCAATTGAATAAGATCAAAGTCTTTATTTGGAAGAGGATCTAATTGGGCTAGTCTGGGACAGCAACTGACCCCTGCTCTGCCATCTGTGGTCAAGAGGCCAAGGTTAGGGTCTGTGCTATTGTGAGACCCGATGGGAAGAGGGCATTTTTCAGAGGAGTATCACAAGGCAAATGAACCAACATGCTTCTATACCTCTTTGTGTTGTTATTTGACTATCATTCTTTTTATCTTTCTTTTTTATTTAAAAAGACCGGGTATCACTGTGTTGCCCAAGGTGGGCTTGAACCCATCCTCAAGCAATCCTCCTGTCTTAGCATCCCTAAGCGCTCAGATTGCCAGCATGAGCCTTCACCCTGGCCTGTGTGTCCATTCCTGCATGTATATAGCACTCTGAGTTTATAGGAGAAATGATTTCCAGAAATTAACTTGGTTTAACATGTTTATTTAGTATCCCCTTTTCCTTCTGTAGGAAAAAAAAAAGATGGTTTCAATGGGAAACCATACTTCATCTGCAGTGTGCCCTTCCGTGTTACCAGATTCCAGCTGTGTTTACTGTCTTGGCTGGGTTTCTTTGTTTTGTCTCTGCTGTTTTTTCCCCAACTCTTTTAAGTTGTAGGTAACTAATGGTGATTTTAATCGATTTCCTGCACCCTGTGGAAAATCCAGATCTGTCTCCATTTGCTTATCATCTCTTCATTCTCTTACTCCATCTAACTAAATATGTGCTTTGTTAACTTTTTCTTTAAATTGGTTCCATATCTGCCTGGTTTGCTAGTATCATTACTATCATCTCAGAGGAGCAAAATATTTTTATGTCCTCATGAGTCATAATTTCACATTTTTTGCATTATTCCGTGCCCAATGTCACTTCTCTAAGCTCTCTGATTACTTGTACTCAGCTTACGATTGCATTCTTATTTATCAGAAGGTTCTTTAGCTTTAACAAGGTAGTACTGTGCAGCAACACTGTCATAAATTTGAGAAATCTCAAGTACAAGGAGAACTGAAAAAAGGAAAATAAAATCCTTTTCTGGCTCCAATCTCTTTATCCACTTGTGGTCAGGGATTTGTATGCATTTGATAAACATTTGGGAAATTAAACCATAAATGTGAGAATTAAAAGATTTCTGACTGTACACAAGTTTGTAAAATAAAAATAATTGGTCAATTGATTCAAAATCTTCAAGCCTAGTATGTCTTTTACTATAGCCAGCAGTGGTTAGGGGCAAATACAGTGAGTTTAACGAGCTTAAACCTATTTTCTACCGCTGATTGAGTTTATCAGTTATTGATTCTATACCACAGAGACCAGAAGCTAAAAAGAACCAGTAAATCAAAACCCAGCTGGGGAAGCATATGAGCTCTATTTTCTACATTTCCCGATCACCTTTTTATTGGTTTCACATCATCCATAGTGTAGGACCCATTTGGTTATTCTAATAATTGTTACTGACCCTACCAAAGCTCCTTCAGGGGACTTTGGGTATCGTAGGAAACTTGAAAGAACAAGAACACCAGTGGATGTGAGCGGGTGAATTTAACAGCTCGTCCTCTCTCAACATCTGTAGAGCTTCTCCCAATGGGAGACCACCTCCTCTAAAACCACTCAGTTCAGATTGATCACTTTCCCTCCGAATGTCTCTTTATTTCAGACTGCAGACAAACCCTGTCCGATGTTCACGGCTCTGGCCATATTGCTGATAAATTCTCTCTTTGGCTCAGTGTATCACAGCAGGCAGCTTATTGTCTAAACCATGAAAAGCATAGATATCTGTCTTGGTTCATTTGGTACCCACATTTGTATTCCTCTTTTTTATTTACAACATAGCAACTCAATACTTAACTATGCTTTTTATCTTTATTTTTCATTTCTAACTAACATTATTCCTGTATTTTTATTATACATGATCATGAGCACATTAACTCATGATGACTTTTTTTATCTTCATTTTATAGTCTTACATCCCAACACTTCCAGGTAGGTTTCTTTTTTATCTATATATATTTATATATTTTTTTTATTAGAGACACACAGGGTCTTCTGGAGTGCAATGGCATGATCATAGCTTACTGTAAATTTGAACTGCTAGGGTCAAGTGATCCTTTTGGCTTTACCTCTGAAGTAGCCACAACTACAGGTATATCACACCCTGCCCTCACTAATATTTTAATTTTTGTCAAGATGGGGTCTTACCTTGTTGCCCCGGCTGGTCTCAAACTCTTACCTGCAAGCAATCTTCATGCCTTGGCTTCTCAAAGTGCTGGGATTATACTATGTGGGCCACGGTGCCTAACCTACAGGTAAATATTAATTTGTAGATCAATCATAACAAGAGTATGGTGACCCAGGTATCCAAGATGGATAGCATCAGTCATTTCAGTTATACATAAGGTGGCTATAAAGTTCGTGTACAATTTTAAATTGCACACTATCCTAAATTGCACAGGAACTCTAAGGCCCTCGTCCTACAAAATAGCTCTGTCACTTGGTGTCTCCCTAGAGATTTAATCTCAAATCCCATTCTTACACCAGCAGTCTGGGAAGGTTAGCGCTTTCCTTCTTCCTTTCCATTTATCTTGTCTTCATTGCTCTTCCTTCTTCAAACATTTATAAGGATCCTTATATATAGCATCTGTGTGCTAGATGCTGTCGCGTAGAGGAAATAATAGCATGCCAACTGTAAGGGCTCCTCAGTCCAATGGTAAAATAAATATCCAGAAAACAATCAGACCTTGAAAGCACTGTGATAAGTGTTGTGATAGTTAAAACTTTAAAAATACTCTGTGGGTGCTAGAAGAGGGAGTGCTCAGATTTCTCAGACGCATCAAGAATAACCTTGCTTTGTTTGTTTGTACTATATTACACTTCTAAAACGATCACTATAGATTCGAGGGCATTTTATGTGCTTTTCCTCTTAATTTACCTCTAGCTCTTCTTTCTTTCCTCCTTGTTTTAGCCATGTCTAATTTTCGGTTTTCCGATGCTTTGTTTTCTGAGGTCTTGCAAGACCCTGGAGGAAGTGACCCTCCGGAGGCTAGCCAACAGACATGGAAAACAACTCACCTGCAAGTGTTTTTTTCACATACAGACCAACAAATCCAGAGTCTGCACTCCAACCACTTCCTTTATTAGGATTTTACACTCCTGGCCATTCACTATCCATCTGCCCAACTCACCCCAGGGCCAATACTTGACAACCAAGGAGAGCTCCTATTCCCTAGTGCCCACTAAAATAATTCAAATTAGCTAATCCTAAGTCTGCTTACCCTGCTTTACCCATTTCTTCCCACAAAAACCACACAAAGGCTCTGATCCACAGTTCTGTTCTCCCTCCATCTCCCAGCCATGCCCAGTGCTTCCCTATATGGCCCCATGGTGTGGCACACCCCACCTCCTGGGAACTGTTGAGTAACAATCTATCTTTGGTGGGAGTCGTTTTCTGGACTGTTGGCCTTAGTGCACCTTATATTCCTTCCTTGCTTCTTTCCTTCCTTTTTTTTTTAATGAGAATGTCTCTATCACCCAGACTCGAGTACAGTAGTATATCATATCTTATTGCAACCTCAAATTCCCGACCTCAAGTTTTGGCTTCCCAAAGTGCTAGGGTTACAGCTATGAGCCACTGACCGCACCCACTACCTTACATTTTCTATTAGTAAACTATATTTTAAAACATTCCCTCTCTCCTATTCTTCATATCTCCTGTGGCAAATCTGTTTCACTTTATATAATCTGTGATGTAAAAAAATCGTTATCAAAAATGGGCTCTCCCTCACACACAAACATGTAGTTCTTGTCTACTACTTCCCTTGTAAGATCACAGCATCAACTCTGGACTGCTGGGTAGAACAACAAGGAAGTTCACCTCTTTTGCTAAAAACAAGTGAAAAATAATTTTACATGTGCTGACAGAATTAATGAGTTGTAAACTTTATTCAATTAAAAAAATAAATTCTCTGAGTCAATGACTCCCATTTCAAAGCTGAAAAACATAAATGAATCGAGTATCTCAAATCATGAAAGTAGCCCTTTTCCCCCTCTTCCCCCTCTTCCCCCTCGCTCTTCTCTACTCTCCCTCTCTCTCTTCTTTTCTCCACTCTCTCCTCATCTCTCTCTCCTCTCCTCTCTTGTCTCTTCTCTTCTCTGTTTCTCTCCTCCTTGGTGCTACTCTGCAGCCTCCTTCCCCCACCAATAAAGGCCTTTAAAAAAAAAATCATGAAAGTAAACTAGAGAATACAGAGACACACACACACACAGAGTAAGTCTGCATAGAGTGAATGTACTCAGTCCCTTTAAATGAAGCAGATACGAAGATAAACTCCTGCCTTCTTCTATCGTAGAATTCTTCATTTGGAAAATCACTGTCTATTATAGAAACAAAAGATGGAAAACATCCATTTAACTTACATTCTAAGACATTAGCTAACCAGACCAAGTGTTTTATGCGCAAATAACTATAAATTGAAATGAAAAACAAAGCAAAAGAATTAAAACAAACAAGCAGGAAAAAAGCCTTCCTGCTGAATTACACGCAAAGACCCCCTCTGGATGTCCCAGTCTCTGAGACTGAAAAACAAACACAGTCTAACAAAAGTGGAAAGAACCCAGTAAGCCGAGCGTCTCACTACCCATCAATATCAAAAGTTCAAGAGCCCTTAGGCTGCCCCAGCAGTTCCTTAAAGAGAGCAAGGAAGCTAGAAAGCTTGACCAGAGCAAAGGATTCCATGGTGGTCCAGAAGTGACACTGGGGAGATGCCCTCCCAGCACTACAACTCACGGTGTTTTATATTCGTGTGAAGTCAACAGGAAAATAGCACTCTTCTCATGTGAAATGCAAAGAATGTGTATCATCAACCATCATTAAAATGAAAGAGGCAGAAATAGGCTATCGTGACCAAACAGCCATTTATAACCTGGAAAATATTCTCAGGTTATTCATCCTGCAAAGCACGTTAGGCGAAGAGAATTCCTGATTGTGAAGTGCCAGTTCTCCACCTCATCACCAGCCAAGCTGAGCCCTAGCCTGGATCTCTAAGTAGAAATTAGTTTGATAGAATTCAGCAGCTTCAAAAGCATTATGGAAAAGAAAAAAGAGGGAGGCTTGTAGACTCTTTGGCATCCTCCTTTTTTAGCTGAGTGGGTTTAGGTGAATCATGTCTGTGCTCTGTTACTTCTCATGCAAAGTGAGAATAAAGAACATGTCATGCCTTCTAGACTACATGTGAAGGGATATTGTAAACTGGTAGGTTTTGACGACTTCTGCCATCACTTTTGCATAAGGAGCTGGGGGGAGGGGTACCTGAGATTTTTATTTTCCTTTACCTACCCCTGTCTTCTTTGTCTGCAGTTTGCATTTTTCTCGGGTGTGTCCTCAACTTTGTATTAATAACCTCCATTGATTGAAATTTTTGCCTCAGTCACTTATGGTCAGACAATGAAGTTCTCAAACTCAACCTAGAAAAAGTGCTACCTACCTCACTGACGAATGTCACCACAGTCACCAGACGGCCAATGAGAGCACTTCAAAGGTGACAGCAGTGATATTCAGCAAGAGGGGTGTAGCACGTTTCTACAATGAGTTCACAAACTTACTGGACTGACCTTGTATACAATTACAATTAAATTGGTGAAAATTAAGTCAGATTATTTGGACTGAGAGGAGGCATATATTCTACCAAAAAAAAATCTGTATCTTTCATAAAGCAACGTTTGACCTTTTATTGCCCCATGCCATCTCTCAACAAATATTTTTTTTTTAAGAAATCGAATCTTGCTATGTTGCCCAGGCTGGAGTGCAGTGGCTACTCACAGGTGCAATCATAAGTACTATAGCTATGGCCTCGAATTCCAGGCCTCAAGTGATATGGGCATGTACCATTGTGCCTGATTTCAACATCTACCTTGAAACAGGTACCATGGGGGTCCCTTTAAGGTAATTAAAATCTAATAGTAGAGATGAAAGTAATATAGAAATAGTAATATAGAAATAGTACATGTCTTTAGTTTCATGAAAGAGAGAAAAACTAAGAGTTGGCGGAGCAAAACTGTGCATTTTGTCGCATCCACTTATTTTCTGTAACATTTGTATATATTAGCTATGGTTTTATTTTTTTTCAAATGCTTTGAGCATATTAACTTTGAGTCCCCAATTAACATTAGCTCTTTGTAACTGTGAATAGGTTTCACACAATGCTAGGTAAATTAAATTACTTACTCTAACCCCTTTGATAATACCTAAAAGATGGTTTTTCTTTCATTATTCTCTTTCAATGCTCAGAGAATGCCCACATCTGACATCTTTCATTCAGCCAGCCACCTTGGATGAAACACCCCAGGTAAGATTTATTGAAGTCAACCATGTTATGGGAAGAAATCACATTGGACGTGCTCTCTTTAACCTTGGCAACTCAAGGAAGCTGAAACTAACCACACCCAACTGCATGCCTTGACGTCTCATCATCCTTTGACACTACACAGACTATGAGATTTATTTTTGACAGAATAAAATTTTAAGCTGATTTTTATCATGTATCAAGCATCCCCAACCAGTAAATGAATAAACACATATATTATCCAATTCAACATTTCAATACCACATATTCAGCTGTGTATGTGGTGAGACACTGGTGGCTGTGTCTTTTTAGTTGTTCTCTCCAACTTTTCATTGTGAAATTCAGACATTCAGAAAAGTTAAAAGAACAGCTCAATGATCGTGAGTGCACTTAGATTCAACCTGTGTTTACATTTTGCCATGTTTATCATGCATGCATTTTTTACCACATTTTTCTTGATGAACTATTTAAAAATAGATTTTAGACATCATCATAGTCCTTCCCTGATTATTTGAGCGTGCATCTCCTAAAAAGTTTATTTTTTCTACTAAAACTACAATTCCATTATCATCTAAGAAAACTAACATTTTTCCTAATTATATTCAATATCCATCTGATGTCAAAATTTCCTCAATTAAACAACAGTTTGTTTTATACCTTTTTTGAATACCAAATTTTACATAGAATCACATCTTTTATGCTTATAAAAACAAAGAAAGATTCAACCAGGGGTTTACAATTTATATTTGATTGTTCTGCTTTCTTTTTTGATTTTTTAGTTTCTTTTACTCTAGAATATCTATTCCCCCCCCCCGACTTAACTTTTATTTTATAAATGACATTGACTCTTTGAAGAGTTCATGCCAGGTCTTCCTGTAGACTATAAAGCTCTCTGTTTCCTACAAACTGGAAGTAAAGTTAAAAGATTTATTTAGACGCAGGTATTTGGGGGCAAGATGATTTCAAGAGTGATGCTAAGTTTTGCTTCATATTGCATCATGACAAGGGCACATTATGACAGGTTATTCCACTCTTAGTAATTTAAGGTTGACCCATTGGTTAAGTGAATCCCTTGATAGTTCTCCCATAAAGGCATGCATCCCCTTTGCAGTAGTAACCTGAGAAGTGATACTTGTATCGTGTAAATATTCTGCCTGGTAACCACTTCTTCTCCCCCCAAGAGTTAGTCCTTCTTTAACAATGCTTGCCTCCTCTGCCAGTTATTTTATTCATAGTTATGAAATCTTAATTTCAAATTGTATCTTCTCTTCTGCATTTAGTACCTGTCTTTTCTTAAGAAAGGAGAGGTTCTATTTTTATAATCGTGCACTAAAATATCATTCCTTTCCAAAAAATTGAGTACGATTAATTTATTTCCTTTAATTAGCAATTTGCAGAGTAAGGATTTGCTGAAACACTTACCTCCAAGGGTGGCAAATTACTTTCATTCTTTTCTTTCCATTCTCACTATCGCGTAGATTTTAATTTGCTCAATATTTTGTAATCAGAGTCATTGCTCTTTCTGATGTTCAAATGATCTCAAATTGGTTAATGGGGAAAATGCTTCAAACTTTGAGTGCTTTCTTGTTTGACTTTTACTTGCTTTACTTATTGCTGCAATGAGGAATCCTAGGCTCATGTGCTCCTGACTGATGTCACTCACTTCAAGAAGCCCTGGTTCCTTGGTGGGGAATCTAGGGAAACTCATTGCTTTTGGAGAGTCATTCCAGCTTGGGTCATTTCAATAGGTAGACCTAGAAAACATAATTCAAAATTTACAATCTCTTAGGCATGTTTCTTATTTCTTTTTTCCATGTATTTTGTTCCAAAACATTTGTTTTCTAGTAACAATGTCATGTTTACCTTTCTATCATAAAATATTCATAATTTCAAAACTGCTAGACAAGTATAACCACTGACAATGAAACAAATGGGTGATATTTAAGATTTCTTTGCAGCTGAATTTTTTTCCCCTAAGAATATATCACACTCACAAAGTACAGTCAAAATTAAACCTTTTCTTTGTATAATTATGTCCTTAAATATATACATACATAATTGAGTTTATTTTTAGTTATCTGGTTTATTTTTTTCTTTATGTTAAGTTTTAAACATGTAAAACATGTCTTGCTTTTCTCCCTCCTTACTTATCCACATGTATTGTACTGAATCTTGCTTTTTCATTTTGTTTTGTTTTTGAGGCAGAGTCTTGCTTTGTCACCATGGAAGAGTACAGTGGTGTCATCATAGCTCACTGCAATTTGAAATGCCTGAGCTAATTTTTCTATTTTCAGTAGAGACAGGACCTTGCTCCTACTCAGGCTGTGTCGCAACCACATAAATGATCACACAAGACACGGATTGACAGTACACGCTTCAAGAGGTGAGGCTACCAATAGGTGCAGGATAGCACTGAGTCTTTCTGGCAGAGTCCTTTTATTGAGAAGATTTATAATAGACAGAAAGATTACTAAGCAATGACATTCAGGGGCTGTGTGCTCGGGGAAAAGATCTCATACGTGCCAAGAAAGAGAGATTTCTAGGCTTGCAAGGAGAATGTCTTGTTCTCAGTAATTCCTCAGTTATGATGGATATTCCTCAATATCCTCAGTTATGATATTGGTGACTGTTGTAGTAAGCATGGTGTTTAATTATCTATAAGGCTGGTCTCCTGAGCTCCAGCAATCCTCCTGCCTCAGCTTCCTGGTACGCTAGGATTACAGGCATGAGCCACTGTGCCTCACCTGAATCTTGCTTTTCTGTCCTTAAAAATATGTCCTAGAAGTGACTCAAAATCAGTCTGCAGGAATGTTCTTTATGACTTTAACCACCCAATTTGTGAATAATCCATAGTTGATTCAGCCAGTGTCCTCTTGATTAACATGGGATTTGTTTCCAGTCTTTTACTTTATAAAAAATAAAACGTGTTATACATGTTAATACACACATGTAGTATTGTATTTTCAGACACCAAAACTTTAAGCAAACTCAGAAGATAAATGACAAACTGGGGGATAATTGTAACAAACATTAAAGATATGGTGTTAGCTTCTAATACATAAAGTAGAGCTTTTAAAAGCCAAAACTTCAAAGCATCTTCTCCCCGGAAGAAAACTAATGGAAAGTAGATCAAAAAATGAATAATTAGTGGGAAAATAAAGAGAAAAGCCCTTATGTATATTAAAACCTGACTTATGACAAAAGAAAAGGTATAAGTTAGAGAATACAGAGTAATTGTGAAAAAAGACTCTCCTGCTTTGCTGGTAACAGTGAAAGACTCCCTGAGAGGGGAATTTGGGAAATGTCTAGCAAAATTGTCTAGACATTTAACTTTGGCCCGGAATATCCAATCATGTCAGTGAATATTGTCATGTGTAAATTCTTTTATTGAAATAAATCAAACTTGGTGAAGGATGAGTAATTACTTAATGGATACTATTCAGATAATGGTTACACTAACCATCTGGAATTTACCACTATCCAATAGATCCATGTATCAAAACTACACTTGTACCCCCTATACTTATTACTCATCGATTAATTAAATTATCAATGAGTAATTAGCCACTTGAATATGCTTGCTAATATTTTATGTAGAATTTTGTATAGGTATACCTAATTCTGTTATTTTCTTTTTTCATTAAATTTTTATCTGGCTTAGGTATTGATGTTACATTTGTGTCATTTTTTAAAAAAGAAAATTTCCCCTTTTTTATATTCTGTGGGAACAGGGTCAGCTGCATTAGAATTATCTGATAGTTGAACATTTGGGAAAAATTCTGTGTGAAATCATGTAGGTGAGGGTTTCTTTCTTTCTTTCTTTTTATTTATTT
>NW_003852407.1:67803-85356 GCF_000181295.1 Otolemur garnettii | reverse complement strand
ACAAAGTAGTCTCATTATTTATTTGTATTTTCTACATTTTCTACTTTCTTCCTTTTCTCTTAAACTGTCTATTTCTCTTAGATAAACTTGTCTATTCTCTTCAAAGAACTACATTTTTGATTTGTTAAATGTTTTTAGTGTTCTCCAATTTAATTCTTTAAGTTTTTATCTTGATTTTTAACATTTTCATATGCTTCTGTTTTTATCTGAATATTTAATTTTTTATTCTGATTCTTTCATTTTATAAAGAAATAATAGTTTATAAATAACTCTTTCATTTTTTGAATGTTAATTAATAATTCCATATATCTGCTGGTGACTGCTTTTATTTATGTCTCATAAATTCTGATGCATATAATTTCCTTCCATTATTTTATTTATTTATTTGTAGTTTTAATTTGTATTTACATTTAATCGCCAAAGTTGTTTTATGGGTGGAAAAGATCTGGTCTTTTTTATTGTGTCAGTTTCCATGTTTATTCCCTTGTAATATATTGATAACACCTTCTCTCAAATGATTTATGGTTTCCAAGTATATCTTAACCTAATCCTTATTTTTAATCATTGAGAGGCAATTTGTCTTGAGTATGCTTTATGTAAATGACATGGGCCTGAGTTTTGTTTGGAGAGTCCCAGCTGTCTCTTGGGATTTAAGTTTTTACATAAAGGATTTATCATTTCTTGAGAGGAGGTAACTATCTTCCTACATTTAGTAACAGCTAATAATAATAATTGTTTAAATTTATTGTTATATTTAGTTGGTAGGAGTAAGGGTGATGTAATTGTTGTGGCTAAGTCTATCTAAATGCTTTACAAATATATAAATATAAATATATATATATGTATATATCTCAAACTCCCCTACCAGGTAGGTTATATTACACCATTTAACAATACAAACAAAGCATAGTGCAGAAAAATTAAGTAATTTGTTTAAGGTTACACAGGTAATTAAATGGAAGAAATGGGGCAGGATTTAATTTTAGACACTGTGGCTTCATAGTCCTTCCTACCTTAACCCCTGGAATACACAGCCTCTTCATAACATTTACTTTGTTATAAAAGGATTACAGATTGCTTGTTAGAATATGTATGTGCAGTAACCATGGAGGAGTACAACAGATGTTTATCCATCTGATTTAAGCAAATAGGGAAATATATATATGATATATATGTACGTCCATGGAGGTGAAGATAATATATATGTATTACTATATATATATATAATACAATAAGCTGGGCAAGTCATTTAAACTCTCTGTACCTCAGTTCCGTAACTTAAAAAATGAAAAGATAATAAATAGAATCTGCACTATAGGTTTACTGCGTGATTGAATGAGCTAATGCAGGTAAAATACTCAAAGAGTGGCAGGTGCACAGGAAACAGTACAGGGACCCTGTCGTTGCTATGAGAATACATTCAGTTTATCAGAATTCCAACTCAACATTAAACTTGCTTTCATCTTTGGTTTCAGAGTCCAAGAATCCACATCCTGTCAAACTCCTGCTGTGTCCCACTCAGAGAAATTTATGGAATTAAACAGAATAATAAAAAACATGGTAAGGGTGCTAAGGCCAATCTTGTCTCAGAGCTGAACCAGCACACACATATAGAGCCATAAGCTGAGAAATACTGAAAAACACAGGCCAGCTTCGTGGCTCTTACAGAAAGTCCTCATTTCCTTATTTTGCCCATTGTAAACACCCTATGTTTGGCGACTTTCCCCAAGATCTGTGACATTTGCCATGATCCTAGCATCCTGGTTGGTTTTTCTATCCTGAAGTACATGCTCTCCCTTGGAATTTGTTTCATGTGGTCAAGA
The DNA here is from genome assembly GCF_000181295.1 of Otolemur garnettii. Lineage (NCBI taxonomy): Eukaryota > Metazoa > Chordata > Mammalia > Primates > Galagidae > Otolemur > Otolemur garnettii. The sequence goes on along the minus strand of NW_003852407.1, from coordinate 83,533 downwards.
ATTTAATAGCAACTGTCCTGCCTTTTCTTTCTTTTTAAATTTTATGTATATATTTATATCTGCTACTGTTTTATGTGGTCTATGTGTTCTCAGCAGCTAGACAATAAACTCTGGGAGGTCAGGCCAATTTAAACTTATTTACAATCCCCCGAACAGGGGTGAAATGCCATATACTTATAGGTATTTGGTAAATTATATTTTTTTATTTTTTCTAAATCTAAAAAAGCTTGCTAACTAGGCCCTGGCAATGTCCTTGCAGTAAGCCAAGATCATCTCTTTTTGCACTTTAGGACATAGGAGATGGAGAGATGTAGGCTCTCTCTGGAAACTTAAAATGAGGGTTTGGGGGAGGGTTGCTTATTTGCTGTAAAATTAACAGAGAGGTGGTGGTCAGGACACAGTTTCCTTGTGATATCACTGAGGAAAGTACCATCTCTTTTGGTATCATTTGAGGACTGAGTCACACAGCCCCATTCTTTTCAAGCCACTGGTTCATCTTGGATCCGGGAAAGGTTTTCAGAGCTCTCTCTGGATCCTAGTTTTCTTGAGGACTGAGACTCTCATTCTCCAGTACTCTCATCCTGGCTCCCTCACAATAGAAGAGAACTTTATGCAGAAATTTTTGCTGCGATTGTAGTTATTGTTTACGACATAAGCAGGTACAGAGGCAGTGTGTCTTTTTTTAAGGCGAAAATAAATCATGCTTAGATTTTATAGTGTTATTGACTAACATTAAGTTATAGGAGCCAGGTCTGCCCATATGGCCATTTGAGAGAAAGAAAAAAGGATAGACCAGAAGAAAGGGGGTGTGGCAGAACTCAGAACTCAGCATGTCTAGTTAGCAAGCCCAGGTTACAGGTTGATGGACTTCGGTTTGCCACATTTATTAAGTCTGTGCTGCAGTGACAGCTCTGAAATGAAGGTATTCTTAAATAAAATGAAGCATTGCAAGCCAGAAGCAAGACATAACAGATTTGCCAGCAGAGAGCAGAATGTTTACAGACTAACCTTGGGACCCGAACCATTGTATAGTATAATTCACCACAGAATTCTAGGAAATATGTTTTGATAAACAGAGGTCTTTGAAAAACACAAGTAGGCTCAGCGCCTGTGGCTCAAGTGGCTAAGGCACCAGGCACATACACCTAAGGTGGCGGGTTCGAATCCCCAGGCCAGGCCGCCAAACAACAATGATGGCTGCAACCAAAAAATGGCTGGGCGTTGTGGTGGGCGCCTGTGGTCCCAGCTACTTGGGAGGCGGAGGCAGGAGACTCGCTTGAGCCCAGGAATTGGAGGTTGCTGTGAGCTGTGATGCCACGGTACTCTACCCAGGGGGATAGCTTGAGGCTCTGTCTCAAAAAAAAAAAAAAAGAAGAAAAACACAAGTAACTAACATTCCAAGCAGGATCTCTTTCCTCAGTAGCATGCAAACATTCTCCGACATTTTCTTCCCTCACCCTCTTCCAACAATCGGAGTCGATAATATTTTTCTTTGCTGGGAATAAGAAGGGGTTCAAACTAAATGGGGCTTCAATCCACATAAACATAATTGCCTCAGTCTTTCTGGGGAAGGTAGCCTTTAACATGGTGCCATGGAGAGTGGTGGGGCTAAAACCTTGATATTTTATTGCCCTTGTCTACGAATTATTTGCCAGTTTGGATAAACAGAGTATACTTAAGCAGCTTAACTTGATACATCATCAAGTACTTACTGAAAAGAAGGTGTCAGTTGTCTTTGCAGTCATCTTGAACTTGGGGGCAGATCTATATTGTAAAACTGAAAACGGACCCTGGAGCAATTATATGAATCATTCTGATGGTTTTCATCCATTATGTGGGTAGTTCATGTATTGCTAGACATGCATTTGATCTATTAAAACTGGTCCTTGGAGTGAAGATGTTGATTTAGGAAATTGAGTCTAATTTTATTTATTGCCTACTATGATACTGAGTGAAGCACTGGGAATACAAAGATTTATAAGATGTGCTGCCTTTCTTCAAGTATCTCACTGTCTATTAGATTATTTTAATAAATCCTCCATTCCATATTTCATATGCAGTCATGTGCTGTATAACTATGTTTCAGTCAATGACAGAACAAGTATACAATAGTGGTCTCATAAGATTATAATAGAGCTAAAACCTTCCTATCACCTGTGACATCATAGCCATCCTAATGTCATAGCTCAATTCATTACTCATGTGTTTACAGTAATGTTGAGTAAATGACCTCCCACAATGCCAATTCCATAAACACAAAGCACATACAATTCTGTACAGCATCCAATATGGATAATGATAATATGTCATTATTACTGGTTTCTGTATGTACCATCCTTCTTTGTCATTATCTTAGAGTACAATCCTTATGCTTACATTAAACAGTTAAGTGTAAACACCCTTTAGGATGGATTCCAGAAGAAGGCCCTGTTATCGTAGCTGATGACAGCTCCATGCATGCGGCCACCGCTGCAGGTCTTTCAGTGAGACCAGACGTGGATTTGGAAGATGGTGATTTGGTGATTCTGATCCTGCATAGACCTAGGCTCCTATGTGTGTTCACATCTTAGGATTTAACAAAAAATGTTTTTAAAAGTAAAAGAAAATAAACTTCAAAACCATAAAAAAAGCTTCTAGAATAGGATATAAGGAAACTATTTGTGTATAGCTGTATAATGTGTTCGTGTTTTAATCTAAGTGTTATACAAGAAAACAAAAGTTTAAAAAAGTGTATATAAAAGTATCATAAACGAAAGTTAATTTATTACTAAAGAGAGAAAAATATTTAAATAAATGTAGCCTAAGAGTGCAGAGTTTATCTAGTCCATAGTGGTAGACAGCAATGCCCCAGCAATGCCCCAGCAATGCCCCAGCAATACCCTTCCCATTCACTCACCACTCACTGACTCTCCCAGGGCAATTTCCTGTCTTATAAGTTCCATTCATGGTAAGTGCCTTATACAGAGGTACCACTTTTAATCTTTCATACCCTAACTTTACTGTAGCATTTCTCTGTTTAGATATACAAATACTTACAACTGCCTTCAGTATTCACTCCAGTAATATGCTGCACAGGTTTGTAGCCTAGGAACAATAGGGCGTACCACATAGGTGTATCAGCTATGCCATCTAGGTTTGCCCAGAGACAAGGACACCCCATGAAGTGTCTATGAAGTTGCACAATGATGAAATCACTTCAAGATGCATTTCTCAGAAAATATCCCTGTCATTAAGTGTCTTCTGACTATATATCCAAGACTAATTGGTTAGAGAAGTCATGGAAATATAAAATTGAAAGACAGTCTGATAACAGTTTAGTTGTTCAGGGGCATGGACTAAAGAGAGGAAGGAAAAGGTCTTGGCTACATGAATGTGCCACTAAATAAATGAAGCTCTGGCTGCGTTGAAGAAGGGACCTAGAACCACCAGCTGTGTCTAGGTTGGACTAATTTCTTCCATGTTTTCTGGACACATTTAGAACAATTGAAATCTAAAATGTGTCCCCAAAACTTGCAATTCATAACCTTTCATCATCTTTTATCTGCAGTAGATGCCCTTACAGAGAGAGTTCCTTCAAGAATTGCAGAAACGAAAAACACAGCATTGGATTGTGTCTTTGTACCTTGCTGGACTCAAATAATAGAGTCTATAGAAAGGTGATCTATAAAATTTATGCAAGTTTAATACTTTAAAACTAAAAAATTCACACCTAAATATAATAAAAATCAGGGCAGACGCATTTTCTAAAGTGTTACTTGATCCTTCACAGAGAAATCAAGGATTATCAGTGAAATGACCTCCCCAAAGTGTGATAAGATTTCAAAAGTTTAGGTGGAAACATTATTACAAGACACATGTGTATTACATTTCACTTGTGAGTACTATTTTAGCTGGGATTAATTAATATTCAATTAATATTAATATTCAATATATTAATTAATATTCAATATACAATTAACAGTTGTATTCATCCCATGAGGTCACAAATAGGTAGGCTTCAAAAGAAGTTGTGGTCAGGTGTGGTGGCTCACACTGTAGCACTAAGGGAGGGCAAGGCAGGAGGATCACTTGAACTCAGGAGTTTGGGATCTGCCTGAGCAAGAGTGAAACACCACGCCCGTCTCTACAAAAAATAGAAGCATTAGCCAGATGCCGTGGCACACATCTGTAATCTCATCTACTAGAGAGGCTGAGGCAGGAGGATTGCTTGAACCCAGGGGTTTGAGATTCCAGGGAGCTATGACAATGCCACTGCACCCTACCCTGGGTGACAGTGAGATTTTGTCTTAAAAGAAAGAGAAGCCGCCAGCAGCAGCACGGCCCCGCCCCCAGGCAAGGCCCCGCCCCCGGACAGTGCAGCCCCTCCCCCACAGCGGGGTCTCGCTCTCGGGCTGCTTTGCGGTCAGGGCACGGTTGTGGGGAGTGACGGTTGGTCTGGTGCTCATGCCAACGCCGACCGCCTTGCCGGCCCATGGCAGCCTAGCGCGATGAGGCGGGTAGCACTGCGGGTTTGTGCCTTGAGCAAGGGGCTACTTGCTCCTGGCAGAGGATTGACTCAAGAATCCCAGGACTCCAGAAAAAAAGGAACCTTCCATATTCTTGAAGTTCAGGATAAACTGCGGAAGATAGTAGGAGCATCTACAAACTGGAGTGACAATGTGAAAGTAATGGAGGAAAGGAAATTGCTAAAGGGTGTTTTGGCTGAGTCACAGGAAGGACTGTCACCCAGGATAATGAAGGACAGTTACATTGAAGTTTTCTTGCCTTTGGGCAGTGAGCCGGAATTACGAGAGAAGTATTTGACTTCCCTAAACACCGTCAGGTTCGGCAGGATTCTTGAGGATCTTGACAGCTTGGGAGTTCTTATCTGTTACATGCACAACAACATTGATTCAGTTGAGATGTCTCCTTTATCAATAGCTACAGCCCTTGTGGACAATATCGACATGTGTAAGCAGCACTTAAGCCCAGAACAGGACATTAAGTTCACTGGCCACGTTAGCTGGGTTGGGAAGACGTCCATGGAGGTGAGGATGCGAATGTTCCAGTCACAGGGTGATGAGTTTCATCCTGTTTTGGACGCCACATTTGTAATGGTGGCCCGTGATTCTGAAAATAAAAGGTCGGCATTTGTACATCCACTCATCCTTGAAAGCCCAGAGGAAGAAGAGCTCTTTAGACAAGGAGAATTGAACAAGGGGAGAAGAAAGGCCTTCCTTTCCAGGTCCTTACTGAAAACGGCCCCCAACGCTGAGGAGAGGACCACTATACATAAGCTGTTTCTTAACACGTTGAGTCCAAAGACTGTAAATTTTCAGAGTCGAATTTTGCCCCCTAATGCAGAATGGATGGAGAATTCAGAACTGAAGAGCCTGGAAATTTGCCACCCTCAGGAGAGGAACGTTTTCAATCGGATCTTTGGTGGTTTCCTGATGAGGAAAGCCTATGAACTTGCTTGGGCTACTGCGTGTAGCTTCGGCGGTGGCACCCGACCATTTGTGGTGGCAGTGGGTGACATCATGTTTCAGAAACCTGTTGAAATTGGCTCCTTGCTCTTTCTTGCTGCGCAGGTTTGCTTTACTCAGGCCAATTACACTCAAGTCAGAGTACACAGTGAGGTGGCCTCCCTTCAGAGTAAAGAGCATACAACCACCAACATCTTTCATTTCACGTTCATGTCGGAAAAGGAAGTGCCCTTGATTTTCCCCCGAACATACGGAGAGTCCATGTTGTACTTGGATGGGCAACGGCATTTCAACTCGAGGTCCCGGCGACCTTGAGAAAGGACTAACTTGCGGAGCTCTAGGAAAACCTCACGTGTTGAAAACCAGCCCTTCACCTGCCGTGACTCAGTCCTGATAGAGACCTTGATTTTAGTGTTGTTTTCCACCCTCCATTGGGAAGGAGAATGTATTTGGCTTTGGGGATGATGGGAAAAACAGAATGGCAGAGTGGCTGGATGGGTGTGAGGGGAGATATTAAACTACAAATACTTTGAAAACAGTTTCATGGTGAACCTACCTTGTTGCATCCTATCTGCACACACAGTTGGACATAGTCTCTTCTTACTATCAGGTACAAGGCGTCACATACCCGGCCAAGGCATTTGGATGACATCCCTAAGTTATCTAAAACCCCGGCAACCCCACATGACTCCTCTGTACTTTGTTTTCTTCTATTTCCCAGCTTTTGTTGTTAGCAGGGGGCAGATGAAAAGTTGGGGTGAAGGAATTCAATGAAAGATAATAGCAGCTGTGAAGATCTGTGAGAAGCTTTAGATCTAAAATCATACCATGAGGAGTTCAGAAATGATCTAGAGGAGGAAACATTTTGCCATTCTTTCATTCACTGGACCATTATTCAGTACAGTGTGCGTGGGGCTGGGCAGGGGACATCTGACTAACAACAAGAACAATAGTAATAACAGCTGCTTAGGCTTATACTGTCCTGTGCTAGAGGCACCGTCCTTAGCACTTGGCATGTATTAGCTCACATATTTCTTCTGATCATTCTGTGAGGCAGGTTCTGTAACCCTCACATGGGGTTAGTCCACTCAGGAAACTGAAGCACAGAGAAGTTAAGTAACTCGTTGAAGGTAAAAGAGCTAAGAAGAAGTGGTGCTGGGATTCAGAACCAGGCAGTGTGGGTCCAGGGTACTCCTGGCCACTACACTGTACCGCTTTCAAGGAATACAGAAAAGGAAGTCACACCCAGAATCACACTTTCACCTAGAAAACCATTTCTTTCTTGATGGGAAGAGGACTTGGTCAAATTCACAAGAGACAAAAAGCAGGCCACAGAAGGAAAAAGTCATCTGTGAAAAAGATGCCCCCGAGAGGGAGGCAATCCAGTTTAGAGGGTGAGTTGTAGAAGAGTGCTCACAAAACTGGCTCTGCCTTAGAATTAGCTGGAAAGCTTTTTTTTTTTTAAAGTTTATGTAATGTTTATTGAAATTACAGTTAATAAGTACCACTGGCATAAATTGTCATGGGAACAAACTCGACCATGTCTTAGAGGTATGCAGTTTAACTCATGGGGTCAGGAAGGGCTGTAACTGGTCTCTCAGTGCTCTCCTGCCATCCTGGGATTTGCCTGGCCCGTCAATACAGCATTCTACGTCTCTCCCTATGACATGGGACTGGGAAGGTTAGGTGGCCCCGGGAAGGGATGGGCCCTGGCCAGTTTTGTGAATGTGTTAAGTGGAGTTGAGGTAAGAAACCTACTGCATGCTGTTGTATAGATTATACATTATGGATATTTAACCATTTATTACTGTTTACTGAAACTTTTGCTAGAATTGTTTGTGTTATTATAAACAATATTGCAGTAAATGTTCTAAATACTTAGAAAAATAGAGAAGAAAAAGAAAAAAAGGGAAAAGGAAGGAAGGAAGGAAAGGAGGGAGGTAGAGAGGAAAGAAAGGAAAGAGAAAGAAACAGAAAGAGAAAGTAAGTTGTCTGGCTTTGAGCAAGAAGCTTGAAACATTTGTCAGGTACATCCTTTCCAGCATATTGTAAATATTAAAAAGTTTAAAATAATTGGGATCACGTCTCTAAATGTATTTAATAGGATGGACATAGTACAGTAATTTGATACTCATCATTATCCATTTTAAATAAATTCATGAACAATTTACCTTTGTACATCTCACAATCACATTTTTACTTTCTTCACTAAAGTTCATTCTAATGTAATTTTTTTATGTCTGAAAATTGTATTGCGTACCTATCATATCACATTTCTTTGCAACAACTATATTTTTCCCCCCTGACCCCAGAGCTCTACGTTGTAAAACATTCATCTGGATTGAGTTTTATTATTATTAATACATAATTATTGAAAACAAACACATTATATATTGTAGGTACTTTTTAACCCCAATATAGAATGGGAAATCCTTTTCCTAATGATATGGGAAAGGAGCAGCAGGGACTATGGCGTTATGATTAAAGGAGATTTCCCAGAAACCAATATTTCAAACTATCTCTTGATAGTAAAGTACCTTGGGGCAATGGATAGTAACATTCTATACGATTCTGGATGGGCAAGATGGAAGAAGGAAAGGAAAGAGGACAAGAACAATTAACTGACATTAGAAATCAAATTTGAAGAAAGAGAACATATGGGAATTGAAGTGTTGGAACTTGACTTACATAATACTCTCTATGCTGGGGATCCCCAAAGAGAATCTGTATACTCCCAGGATAGCAGTACCTCATTTAGAGTGCTGGCATAAGGCAAAACTGAGGGAGGCATTATGGAGATTCTGTAGCAATAAAGGTTGAGAAAAAGCCAAGTTAAATGCAGAAGGATCGAGGAGACAGAGAGGCCTTGAGGAGGAAGGTCTGCCAAAGTCCAACCGCTATCCCAGCTGTACCTTATTTGAATGTGATTCCCACCGCTTTCATACATGTTTACTCATTTTGAACTCTAAACATAAAGCAAAGGAGTTTCTCGCAGTCATTGGGAAGAAATTGGATGAAAGAAGCCCCAGTTTAAAAGGGAAAACATAAAATGGTTAAAAATTCTCCTTTTAGGACAATACTCTGGGAAACTTTGTTTAAAGAAATGTTCGATTTAATGTTTACCATGCTAGTTTTATTTTTTTCAACTAAAGAAATACCAGAGGGCTTCAAGTGAATCACCATTTATCTTACGTCTGGTCACAACTTGACTTAATTATCTTTCTGTCAATTATTTTAAAACGACTTTGCCCTCCAGCTTTGTATGTAAGTGTGTTGGCATGGTTACCCAACACATTATTCCCAGAGTATTGATCCTATAACGCTTCAAAGCAATAAATTCCTTTTCTAATACTGGTCTAATCAAGGTTCAAAATTATAGACCATGATATCAGTTGGGTATAAACTCATTACCCATATGAAGTTCAGACCTAGTGGCTAATTTCTCTAAATGGCTATTGAAGATTCAACAGAAAGTACCAAAAAGGGAACATCCAGGAGAAATCAAGTCTCATAGACAGATGAATTAATAAGGGACCAAAGAATGTCTTTTATAAATACATCAGCTGTCAAGATCAGCATCTCCCTAAAACCTTGGACTTAATTCTATACCAAATACTCCTTCAAGCATGGAGTACAAGGAAAGCACACACTTGACTCCATCTTTGCCACACATGTGCTTGGAAAGACAGAGTCTTATCTGTTTAGAAAAAGAGATCTCAAAAGTTTATTTTCTGGAAGGAGAATGGAAGCTTGAGTGATATCATTGTTGGCAGGATCATACACACAATTAAGCAAGATATGAAGAGGAGGAACTAGTCTATAAAAACAACACTACACAAGGGAAAACCTTTGCTTTGACATAATTTAGCAGCTGTGTGACTCCAGTCAAGTCCTGCAACTTCATGACTCTCAGTTATTTTGTGGACCAGTGATTCTCATCTGGGAGTGTTTTTTCATGGTGGGGGACGTTTGGCGAGGTTTGGAGTCGTTTTTGGTTGTCACAATTTAGAGGAGAGGTTGCTACTGGCATCTAGCGGGTACAGACCAGAGACATCATTGAACATCTGGCAGTGCGCAGAGCAGGACACACAACAAAGAATTATCTGGCCTAAAATGTCAGTAGGACTGAAGCCAAGAAACCCTGACATACCATGTACTCCCATTTAGCCTTAGAATTCATTCATATTCTGCCCTTTTCAGGGTGTCTTTGTCTATTCCAGCAGTTCTTTTACCTGTGGGTCACAACCCACAGGAACTGCATTAAAGGGCTATGGCATTTAGAAGGTTGAGAACCACAAGATCCTGCTCCTGGCTCGGGTCTTTCTCCTCAATGCTTATAGCTCTGTATTTGACTCCCACGTTTCACTAAAATATCTTTATTAAATGACCTAGTTTCTTTGAATATTTTTGGAAGGTTAAGTTTTCAGAGAAGGCATTTTGAATGATGGCTCAGGATATCATTTTTGTTAATAGTTCAATATATATCCAAATGGAAAAAGCATAACTTTTAAAAAAGAGTTTAGAGCTATTTTTTTTTCTAAGACAGGTTTTCACTCTGTTGCTCAGTCTAAAGTACAGTGGCATCATTATAGTTCACTGTAACCTCAAATTCCTGGCCCTCCCAAAGTCCTAGGATTACAGGCATGAGACCTCGCACCCGGCTGAGAGCTCAGTTTTTGCAACAGTTTTCTAAACATGGGAAGCAGAATGCTCAGATTGGAAAGATGCATCCTGACGGAAATTTTGAGAGGCAAAGAGAGGAAGTCAAACAGGCCTCTTTCCCATCCTTTCCTTTCTAATTAAACAAATCAACATTAATTTATTTACCATATCGTGGTTTTCTGCAAGCTTTAATATGACAAGATTTCTACCACTAAGTAAAAAGCCTGGAAAGGCACAAATCTCATCTGCTTCCTGTTTTATTAAGAAGAAACCTAAGGTTCCAGGAGCTCTAAAGACAGATAATAAGAAGATGTGAAATATAGTATTTGAACAAAATGCTTTAGTGACCTAAAGCAAAAAAAAAAAAAAAAAGATTTGGCCAATAATTGCATTAGGAGTTCAGATCATCTCATTAAGGAGCATAGCAACTTTTAGCTGTTTTTTTCTTCTCTCCAGATCATTCCCTTTTATTGCAAAAGAATGAATGGACACAGGAAGGCCTCCCAGGCCGGCCTGCCTCAAGTGCCCCAAACCGTCCAGGTCATAAAAATCACTTGGGAGAATTACCAGGATCTATGCCGCAGAGACAGAGTCAGAATCTTCAGGAGTATAGCCCAAGAAATCTGTATTTTGGCTTAAAAACCAGGAGTATCACATCAGTACGATGGGTCAAGAGAGAAATGTTTAAATTAAGAAAAGTAAAATAATTGATTTGATCACTCTTTTATTGGTCTTGTAATTGAATCAGCCAGTTGGTCTGGTCTCCCATAGCCATATTAGGCCTGGCCTTCATAACATGCTGAAACGTCCAGATGACGGCCAGCACGTCCTTCCCCACAGATGCCTCAGGCCCAGCTGGAGCCTCAGGGCCATTCAGAGCAGTGCACATGCCACCTTCCTTTTGGAATTTCTCCTGCAGAATTTAAAACTATAACCACAGATGTTAAGCATCCATATGGTGCTTTATGTCTGTACACTGTTTTATTTTCATTTTTATTGGTCATTACTGAAAACAACTCCCCAAGGTAGGTCCATGTCATCTCCCTTTGATGATGGATGGAGAGACACAGCCACCTGCAAGGTATAGGTCACACAGCAGGGAGGGGGCTGGTTCTGTCCCCAGGCCCCTGCTGCTTCCATCTAAGCCAGGCCACACTGCTGTGCTGCAGACCTTCCACGTGCCTGTCCGGAGCCACTCTCCTCTGCCCGGGGAGGCTGACCTATATCCACAGACTCTTTTGACCTTGTCTTCCCTTTTAGCTAGGCTGTTGTAGAGCACTCGTGAGAAACTCAAAGGAGGAAGGAGCTTAGGGATGGAGAATGTATTTCCCCAGCTCTGTCTCTGAGGGGTTGCTTAAGAATAGCTACAACCCTGGCCCCAGCGTCACTGTTCCTTTCAAGGCCATGCCTCTCTCCTTAGAACTGTAGTAATGGCTCCCTCCTTTTGCCTCCTCAGGTCCAAGAGTGGTAATAACCTTTCCTTCCCCATTACTAGGCCTAGGACGCTGCCTCATTCCTTTTAGCATGTGTACACATTCGTAAGTGGTTTCTTGCTAAATGTTCCTCAGTCTATGCTGAGGATGCCACCCACCTCTTGCTGAGACCCTATTGACTCAATAAATCAAACATCTATCTAGGGCTACCAAGAATTCACAAGTATAATTCATTTTAAGCAAATCTGATATATGGAAATTTAAACTTATCAAGTAATAACAATTTTAAGGAAAAAACAAATGTATCCTTTTCTGACTTTTTTTTTGGTGGGGCAGGGAAGAGGTCTTATACTATGTTGTCCAGGCCAGTCTGGAATTCCTGAGCTAAAATGATCCTCCCACCTCAGTCTCCTGAATAGTTGGAATTACAGTTATCTGCCACCATCTGTGGCTTGAATGGACCCTTTTTAGAATCCCATACAAGCTGTGATGCTTTTGCCCCAAGGTTCACATGCATGCAGGTGCGCACACACACACACACACACAGACACACAAACTTCACCAAACAGTCCAATGGCTTTATAGACCTCCGAAGCTTCCCTAAGGAAGTTGATGAACACAGATGTTAGAGTCAGCCCTTTGTTCCACATCCTTACTTTATGTGTGAAGAATCAGAGGTGCATGTCTTAGGAAAAATGGGCAGTTACTGGTGGAAATGGGACCGGTAGTCAGACAAGACAGGCCTGTGGGTCCTCAGTCTCAGTCTACTATTTTTTTCCGCTGCAGCGAACATAAATGTTAAATTGAGCTTATTTTAAGAAATCACTGAGGGATTCGTGTGAGTCGCAGACTTGGCAGGTGTATTTTTTAAGTACTCTTAAAGGAATGTGTTAATTTGTAACATAAGATACAGCCGTAAGCATTCCCTTTTGCAAGAAATAGATTTGAGCAGTGCAGTGAAACTATAAAGATAAGGAAAGTTAGCATTTTATTTTCAGACTTCTTTTGGTGATGAGCAAAAACTCATCTTTTGGATAAGTCTAGGATGACCCAAAGATTTAGTCACTGCCCCAGGTTTGTAGGTAAAGCTGCCCTTTTCTGAGGGCAGAGAGAGAGGAATATGGCGGGGCGGGGCTGCTGCTATAATCTAGTGGCAGCTTTATAATGATTTGTAACATACAGGGGCGGGTGGGAGAAGAATTATCTTCTCCCATTATACTCACTGTCCCCTGGTACCATCTGTAGCCCTGCATACCACTGAGGATGAGGGAGCTGGCGCCGGGGCTGACCTTGCCAAGATAAGAGCTCTGAACCCATCACCAAACAAGAAATCCCCTGTAGCTGCTATTAGAAACCGGCTGTTCTCTAAAGCTAGTAAAAATGGGGTAGAATGGGTGGACACTTTGTCTCTTAGCCATAATTTAAAAATTCAAAGACCTCAAAATCTAATTATTATTATTATTATACTTTCTGCAAGGTTGATGCAAATTCATTTGGAGGCAAAATCTAACCTGAACTGACTTGAAGCTATATATAAGCTCTGTTTATCCCACTTAGCATGAGGGAGCATAATTTTCACTGCAAAAATATTATTTCCATTACTAGATATTGCTCCAGACACTGCTAGTAATGTTATAATATATATGGTCTATGTGTCATATTTCTTTAAAAAAAAAATTGAGTTCTGAAAAACATCAGGCTCCAGGGCTGCAAGAAAGGTGTGGCTGGCCTGTGTTATCCATAGAGTGCAAAGCTAGAAATCTCTGGAAGGGAAAGGGGAAAGAACGGCTTGCTTGGTCAGCTGGCCTCAGGAAAGAAAGGCTGTCAACATGAGTTCATTTAGAGGTCTTGGAAAGCACTTTATATCTCAGTTATCTGTTCCTAATGCCTGAACTTCAACTATAATTTGAATAATGATTCACTTCCTAATCTCTTAATTCTGCCTGCTATAAATTCCATAGATTGAAAATACTTAGAGCCCATAGGACATGTGAACAAACCTTAGTGGAAGTTCTGAAAAGAAGAGAAATCGTTCAGAAGGAAACCTACTGCCTAACAGAAAAGAGGAAGTGTGAAGAACAAACTATGCTGCAAGTGGAGGCCGCTCATTCTGCCACGTGGGGAGCAGCAGACCTGCCCCAGGCATTAGAGACGGTGCAAACCCAAAGGGAAAAACCACACCCCAGCTGCCTGGGGCCAATGCAGGAGGGCCAGAAATGCCATTGAGCTTATTCTCTGGCATTTTAGGGCTACAGTTCCAAGACCAGAAGTCCTCTTCTAAATATGTGGTATGCCAAAGAAACTGATAGCAAAGTCCAGAATAAATATCTTCTGAAAACTACTTTCCAGATAAATTTTTTCTGTTCTTTAAGGACCCAGCATGGATACAAGTTCTTTCTGTTCTCTCTCTCTAATGCTTTGCATGCTACCCTATGGGCGGTGGCAAAGCAGACTGTGGTGCTTCTCTGGACCACATACCATAATCCTGAGTGCTCCTGACATTTCACACAGGCCCAATTTCTCTTTTCGGTAATACAGAGGTCTTGGTTCAGAAAAATTCCAATCAGCTATGCACTGTTACCTATAATCTAAAGGATGCTTCAGTGTTATAGGCGGAAATTGGGCTGAAAGGCAAAGAGGACAGAAGCTTAGTTAAATAGTGATGGATGTACAGTATGGGGCAAAGGGCATCCGTAAAGACCACCCAAGTGATCACGCCCTAGCATTTCCAGAGGGCACAGAAAGGAAAGAAGGGCTAAGCAGAGAGGTGAGTATCAGAGAACAGAGCTGCCAACCTAGTGGAAACAATTAGCCCCAAAGCATAGGAAAGCAAGTAACTCTCTCAGGAAATGACCCAAGACCCAATGGCCGCAACTCAATCAGTATGATAAGGAGAAAAGGAAAGGGTTAAACAAGAGTTCCCGCAAGGAAATAACCCAAAACTTGCTCATTCAAGATAAGAAGAGAATAGCTTCATATTTTAATTCTTTCATGAAATAATTCAAATAATTTGGAAGCTGTATATAATGAAATCAAAACCATACCAGAACAGTATATTGTCTACCTCTCCATTTTTGAAGAAGAATGCTCCCTCATTCCTTAGTCCTGCAATTCTTCTTTGCCATTGAAGTTTATATTTCTCATAATATTCTTCTTTATTTTATGATAGAATATAAATGCTACAGCACTGAAAGGTAATACATTTCCTAGAGGTTTCCACTTATTTACTCTAAATAAGTGGCAATCAAAAAGTACCCAAGGACGATCCCTTTGAATTGTTGGGTTATAATGGGGTTCCTACTAGAAGGCACAAGTCAAAACCTCATAAAAAGAAAGAATGAAAAAAAGACTGAATTGCTTTCGATAAGTGTCTCAGACTTTCTTCCTAACATGGGAACAAATGAGAGGAGTTTCTGCTCTATTGTATCTCTTCCCCTCCAGCTAAATGAAACCAGAATAGCAAATAGATTATAGTGTGGGCACCATCTGAAATGGGTTATACAAAATTTTCTAGGGAATGAAAAGGGCTTAGAAAACATGTTTCATTCATTGTGTAAAATTTCTAGTGTCATTCATCCTGTTGAAGTTCCATAAATTTTTTTTTTTGAAAACCTGCAATCTAACTATCTGTGAGAGCAATATTATGCTCCATTGCCTGAATCAAGTTGTATCAATTTTTTTAATACACACTGAAGACTCTTGAAGGCATCAGACCCAGGACATATTAACTGGCCAGATAAGACTGGGAAAAGATGGGGACAGGGTACAGATGGCCTGAGTTAATGTCATCAACAGAGAATTGAGCTTTTGAGACCTGGACTGACAGCTCAGAGGTGCTCCTCGAAATCATTTCTTTGCTATTGTTTTTAAGAATTCCATTTTCAAGTCTATTATGGCAACCACTCGAAAGTATTTCTTGAACAGACAGAGTATTGGTTTCCGTCAATCTAATGTTCAGTGGCCCAGTGTTTGACGCCTAAGATATTTGGATATAACCATGTAATTATGCTATCAGAATTGGTCAAAATTAAGCCTTTTTCCTCCCCACTTGGTTCCAGGAAAAGTAATCAGCTTGAAAAGGACACATTCATAGAATTGTTGCCACCAGGATAGGCCAGCTTAGAGGTCACATTTGATTCTTGATTAAAATTCAAGCAGAGCCTTTCTCAG
>NW_003852407.1:53939-66790 GCF_000181295.1 Otolemur garnettii | reverse complement strand
ATGAGCAATTTTTCGTATGTTTATAAGCCATTATCTGTCTTCTTTAGAGAAGGTTCTATTCATCTCTCTTTCCAAATGATCAAAGGGATTGTTGGCTTTTTTTATGTTTATTAATTTGAGTTCTCTGTAGATCCTAGTTATCAAGCTTTTGTTTGAGTCAAAATATGCAAATATCCTTTCCCAATATGTAGGTTGTCTCTTTGCTTTGGTTGTAGTCACCTTAGCTGTACAGAAGCTTTGCAGTTTCATTAAGGCCCATTTGTTTATTTTTGTTGTTATTGTGATTGCTATAGGAGTCTTCCTCATAAAATCCTTACCCAGGTCTATAGTTTCCCCACACTTTCTTTGAGGATTTTAATTGTTTTGTGTCTTAGATTTAAGTCTTTTATCCATCTTGAGTCATTTTTTGTGAGTGGAGAAAGGTGCAGGTCCAGTTACAGTCTTTTACATGTGGAAATCCGGTTCCCCCAGCACCATTTATTGAATAGGGATTCTTCCCCCCCCAGTGTATGTTCTTGTTTGGTTTATCAAAGATTCGGTGGCTGTAAGATGTTTGGTTCATCTCCTGCTTCTCTATTCAGTTCCAAATGTCTATGTCTCTATTTTTGTGCCAATACCATGCTGTTTTGATTTTTATGGCCTTGTAGTACAGCCTTAAGTCTAGTAGGCTGATACCCCCAGCTTTGATTTTATTGTTAAGCCTTTGTATATGCCTATAACAGCCACGAAGAGAAGGAAATCAAGGACACAATACCCTTCTTCGTAGCTCCAAAGAAAATGAAATACCTAGGTATACACCTCACAAAAGAGGTGAAGGATCTTTATAAAGAAAACTATGAACCCCTAAGAAAAGAAATAGAGGATACCAACAAATGGAAGAACATTCCATGCTCTTAGCTGGGAATAATCAACATTTTTAAAATGTCTATACTTCCCAAAGCAATGTACAGATCAATGCCATCCCTATTAAAATACCGACATCATACTTTCCAGACTTGGAAAAAATAATTCTTATTTTGTATGGAACAAAATAAAAACTTCCTTCCCCTCATTTAAACATACTATTTCCTAAAAACTTATGATGATGTTTTCATGAAAATAGATGACAGTCAACATCATCTCTAAAGAATTCACCTTTCCACAGTATTTTAACAATAATCATAAGTTTGATTACAACAGAGATTTTTAATTTCTTGGTAGCTACTCAAACTCAATAAAATGCTTTTTCCATTCTTAAATGGACTGTTGCACTGTAGATTGTCAGAGCCTGCGCCAGTATCTAGACGTGGAATGATTCCTCATAAAAATGTGCTGTATTGATTTGGATAGATTTGGCAGTGAAATTTGAATTCTACGATATAGAATTAAATAAATTACTACTAAATTGTCTTGCTTTTACCTGCACACACACACACACACACAAAGCCCTATGGCCTACAGATGAAATTGTTAAAAATAAGGTTCAAGAAATATCTTTAGCAAAATATTTTATAAATATGAAATGGAAAACAAGATATTTTGAATTAAGCGAGATAAAATTACATCAAAGACATGCATATATAAAGCAATATTCCTCAAATCTGAGAAAATGGGGGAAATGAAATTGATTTATGGGCATAAATTAGCTAAATATGTATAAACATTAAACTTACATTTTTAGTTCTTACAAAACTTTAAATCTAAAACAAATCTACAAATTAAAACAGTTATAAAACCAATTAACAGTCAAAGTCACAAAAATGTAATGATACATGTGTATACTATGCTTTGCCATATCTCCTTCACCAGTCCTAATGTGAATTATGAATTAAATAAGAATTTATACATAATTGTCTGGATTTGTCTCATCTATTCCATACTATGCAATTTGATGATTTGCTTCTTAAAATGGCATTTTGCATTTAATTTATTGAAAAACCTTTTTATATGAAATTCACTTAGTGAACAATTAAATATTACTATACTCACTTTTTATTTTTCTTATTATCAAATAATGATAAACAAATTAGTTGAAAGAATCAATATCATAAACACAACTAAAACTAGTGGTATTACAATTATATGGCTATAATCTGTTACAAGATGGTAATCTACATGATTCTGTACATGCTTACATTAACAGATTTACTATTAATTCATCATTCAAATATTCTTATGAAGAACTCAATGGAGAAGATCTGTAAGAATAGGTCACAGATGGCTAAGGAAAGGGTTCTGTGCAATCTAATTTGAAGAAATAGGTGGAGCATATCTTAACTCTCTCATTGTTTTTCTCTTTTGTGAATGAAGATAGAATAGAAAAATGGAGAGATATATACATAATGTTGTAATAATTTCACCTCAGACCTCTGTAATATATGTGATAATAGGTTTGATATGCAATCTAGAAACTTTGGTTTTATAACTCTGAAAAATTAATTCATTATTACACATTTTTTTCTTTTAAAATTTTATTTATTTACTTATTTATTTATTGAGAGAGAGTCTCCCTCTTATCACCTGGGCTAGAGAGCAGTGGTGTTATCATAGCTCATTGCAACCTCCACATAGTGAGCATGCCACCATGCCTGGCTAACTTTTCTATTTTTTTTTTAAATTAAATGATAACTGTGTACATTAATGCAATCATAGGGTACAGTGCGGTATTTTTATATGTAATTTTAAATATTTTCATCAAACTGGTTAACATAGACTTTATGTCAATTTTCTTAGTTATTGTGTTAAGACATTTATACTCTACTTTTAGAAAGATTCACTTGTACCCTTGTAAGACAAACCATAGAGGTGATCCCTCTGATCACCCTCCCTCTACCCACATTATTACACATTTTTCATCTGAAAAGAGAAGTAATTACATATAGTTTATATAATATAGACAATAGCAACAACAACAGTTAAATAATTTGCTCTGGATAATTTTAGGGCAACTAAATCTAGGTGTTGGCATAGTGGAATAAAGAACTTTCTAATTTCACACTGACAGAGGCAGCTACTCTCTTGTTTTTAGCCAACTCTAAAGCATGACATTCTGAAAACCCACTTGCAAATATCAAAGTTTCCGTCTGGTTTCTTATATCCTTACTCTTGAATATAAATAAATTATCATCAAGCATTACTCATTTAAAGAAATGCTATACCATAACAGAAAAAGACTAAATTAAACACAACAAAATTAATAAGGAAAAAACGGGGGCGGTGCCTGTGGCTCAGTGAGTAGGGCGCTGGCCCCATATACCTGAGGTGGTGGGTTCAAACCTGGCCCTGGCCAAAAAAAAAGGAAAAAAGGGTCAACTTCTAATATCATCAAAAAGATTTATAAAGATACCAAAAAAAAAAAATGCAGTATGAAAAAGGCACAAAGAAAAATTAAAAAAAAATTTAAATTGAAAATCTGTATAAGGACTTAATAATAAAGTAGAGGAAATAGCCTAGAATTTAATAGAATTGAGTAAATTGCAATAATTTTCTCCTTGAGAGAAATCAGGTCACCTGCAATTTTCAGATGCCATCAGAACATGCAATAATAGTTTTGAATATTAAAAAAGCTATAGAGTAATACCTTCAACAGTCTAAAAATCCTGTGAGAGAAAAGACAAAAGATCAAAGAATAGCTCCAAAAAGATTAACATTTGACTAACATGGAAACATTTGACCAGCAAGGAAAGAGAAAAAAGGAGGACAGTATCAAAGAAATAATCAAAAGAATTTTCCAGAAGTAAAGTAGGTACATATTTTCAAATTAAAATGTTCTAAATACCAAGCCAGACAAATGCAAAGCAGTCTATGCCTAGACATATTATTGTGAAGTCTCAGAATATCAAATATAAAGGGAAGACATTAAACTCTTTCAGGGGAAAAATTCTGAAGACTTAAAAGTCTTTAGAAAACATGGTATCAGGGTGGCATATCATAAAGGATATTACAAAGGATACAGGTGAACAGCCAGATGGAAGAGACGCATAGAAAATGATATGGGGAAAAGTGTACTGAGTTTCCTTGCCCTCCCTGGACACACCACCCTCCATGAAACTGCATGTGTTCAGCTCTCTGGAAGTTCTCATAACCTAATCTTTCAGGGTTTTTATGGAGGCTTCACTACATGGACATAATTTAATTTGTCCATCAAGGCTAAGTGTGTCCCCTGGAGATATGGATGGCTTGTGCTTTTTTATCCAATCTGCCAGCCTGTGCCTCTTCAGTGGTCAATTCAGTCCACTGACATTTATTGAGAGAATTGATAAGCGTGGTAGAGTTCTATACATCTTATTTTGTGAAAGTCTTTGTGCAGTTTTATCATTTGCACTATTGTGGAAGCTAACTTTGTTTTTTTTGAGACAGTCTCACTTTGTCTCCCTCAGTAGAATGCTATGATGTCATAGCTCACAGCAACCTCCAGCTCCTGGGCTTAGGCGATTCTCTTGCCTCAGCCTCCTGAGTAGTTGAGACTACAGGTGCCTGCCACAATGCCCAACTATTTTTGTTGCAGTTCTGGGGAGGCAAGTTTGAACCTGTCACCCTCAGTATGGGGCTGGCGCCCTACTCACTGAACCATGGGTGCTGCCCTGGAAGCTAACTTTTGACATTTAGTTTCTGGGTGTTTACTTTGCTGGTGGTCCATTGTGATGGTCAGTGTTGAGAACTGATCTAAGTATTTCCTGTAGAGCTGGTCTTGTTGTGGTGAGTTTCCTCAGTTTATCTTTGCTTGTATATCTGCAAAAGATTTGATTTTTCCATCAATTTTTGAAGTTTAATTTAGCAGGATACACAATTTTGGGTTGAAAAATGTTTTGTTTAAGAATGTTGAAGGTGGATGATTATGCTCTTCTGGCTTGGAAGGTTTCAGTGGAAAGGTCTGCTGTCACCCTAATGACTCTGCCTCTGTATATCAGTTGGCTTTTACTCCTAGCAGCTTGCAGAATTTTTCTTTCACCTTGACTTTGGACATGTTCATTACAAAGTGTCTTATAGATACTCTGTTTGAGTTGACATGATGTGGAGTTTGATATCCATCTGAAAGGAGTGTATCAGGATCTTTAGTAAAACTTGGGAAGTTTACCCCAGAAGTGCATTAATGTACACAGTTACCATTCAATAAAAGAAAAAAAAAACTTGGGAAGTTTTCATTTATGATAACCTCCAGTAGGGCTTCCATTCCTTTACAACAATCGTCTTCCTCTTCAGGAATCCCTATTATTTGTATGTCTGAAGGCTTCATGGAGTCTCATAGTTCTCTAAGCACCTGTTCTGCTTTCTCTCTCTTCTTTTCTGCCTCTTTAACTACCTGGGTTAACTTGAAAACTTGATCCTCTAGCTCTCAAGCTCTTTCCTCTCCATGATCTAAGCTATTTTTAATAATTTCTACTGCATCTTTACATTCCCTGGTAGTCTCCTTCCTCCTTAAGGAGGAAATGCTATATCCTATGTTCTATATGTCATTTCCATTTTCTTATCCATTCTTTTTATTGTCTTTATCATCAATCCTTTAAATTCCCTTTCTGTCAAGTCCATTAATTCTTTATAGGTGGAGTCTTCTGCAGTAGCTGCCTCATGGTCCCTTGGGGGAGTTTCTCTGTTTTGGTTTTTCATGTTGCCTGAATTTTTCTTTTGGTTCCTCCTCATGAGTGCTTTCTTCTTATTCACTTCCTTGTCTTCCTTTTTCATTATCACAGCTTCCTTTGCTTTAAATTACTTTGTCTCAGAGTTTAGGTTTTGAAGTGGTCTCAGTCTAAGCACAGCCAAACTCATCCTCAAGGTCAAATAAACTGAAGTCCTTCCTCTTAATGACAATATGTTGCAATATGTTACTAGGACACCAGGTGGCATTATGGTTTTTTTTAGGAGACAGAGCACAGCTAGAAACCTCTACAGTCCTTATTCCAAACTTAGTTGCCTTGATGATCATCTGATTGTTTCCTCAGCATTCAGACCCTGCCAGATTGGGATCTTAATGCTAACAAGAGTGCTTCAAGGTCAGATCTCACAGTGCCACCTGACTCTGGTTTCTGTGGGGTGTGGGAGTCCCTCAGCCTATCCCAAGAGTGGAGTTCTGATCCTGGCAGCTGGAATTAAGACAGCTGTGCTTTAAGTCCCTGTTAAGACCTTCTCACCAGCTTCCCACAATGGCAGCCCTCTGGCTGCCAAGACTTTCTCAGTATGGCTGCCTCACCAGCCACCAAACCTATGGCAAATCCATTCCAACTGGTATTCATATCTGGTTGCTGTATACTATTTGAATCTGCCCACTCTACCAAGTTTTCCACTCAACACACAGTTTCCCCCAACAACTGAAAACTCAAAGGCTTCTTCCCATCCCAGACCTTTGTGGGGTGTCAGCCAATCCCAGCCAGTGGCAATCATTTGCCTAATTCATGAAATTTCCACTGCTCTGGGTCATACACTATATCCAGCTCACCACCTCCTCACTGTGCTAACCTCCTCACTGTACTCCCTGAGCTTTGATGCTGGGTAAGGTCCCCATGCCAGGTATGGTTAGGTGCTCTGTTTTTCCCCAGTTATTCTAGGAGAGCTCAGCTAATGATCCTTCTGGTCCACCATCATTCTCCACCTGTTCAATGGAAATTTTAATCAATTCAGATCAAGATCCTGAAGCATTTCTTAAAAGAAATGTAAAGACGATAACCTCATCAGTATGATCCTGAAGACAAAGAATAAAGCAATGACTACCAGAAGGTGGAGGGGTCCAGTGAAAGTAAAATAGGACTGATCAAGAGCAAAAGTTAATGGTGACACTTTATTTTTGCACTTTTTTGTTGTTGTTGTTGAAGTCATTTTGCTTGTGAACTTTCTAGAAGGCCAAAGAAATTATAACAACTACTTTTTATGACAGTGTTTTGAGAAAGTCAATGCTTTAGCCAAAAAAAAAAAAAAAAAAAAAACCTCAGAGAGTCTTTCTCCACCATGACAATGTTCCTATTAGTTCTTCCATCAAACAATAGCAAGTTTACAAGAGTAATAGGACATCATTTGGTCTCTACCATATAATCCTGATTTGGTTCTTTTTGACTTCCTTTTGTATCTTAACCCTAAATAAGATCTTTTTAAATCTTTAAAGAACTACTAATTCTTTAATTAGTAATTTTAAAAAGGCTATATTGGCATGGTTAAATTCCGAGGATCCTCAGTTCCTTAGGTGTGTACTAATTGGCTGGTATCATCAATCATTTACAAAACTTAAATGATTGATGTCATTTAAGTCATTTATGTCATTATGTCTTAAACTATAGAAACCTTAAAAGATAGTGTGGGGAAAACTCTTAATTTTATTGACCAACAGAAATAGTTTATGAATAAGATCCCACTAGCAATTTCAGCAAAAAAAAAATAATAAACAAATGGGATCTTATCATTTAAAAAAGGTTTTTTTATAGCTAAGGACACAATCCACAAAGCAAACAGACAAGCTTTAAAAGAGAGAAGATATTTGCATGCCACAAATCTGACAAAGGGCTAAGCACCAGAATCTACAATGAACTCAAGCAAATAAACAACAACAAAAAAGTCAAACAACTTGCCCTGTTAAAAACTGGGCAAGAGACATTAGCAGAAACTTTTCTCATTGGGACAGAATGGCCAACAAACACAAGAAAAAATTTTCACCACCCCAAATTAATCAGAGAAATGCAACTCAAAACCACTTTGAGATATTACCTAACTCCAGTGAGAATGGCCCACATCTCAGGATTCCAAAGCAACAGATTCTGGCATGGGTAGAGAGGAAAGGGAACACTTGGATACTATTGGGGAGACAGCAAATAAGCATGGGAAAGTCTATGGAAAGAAGTATGGCGATTCCACAATCTCATTCCTAGGCATCTACTGAAAAGAAAAAAAAAAGACATTTTACTACAAGGATATTTGCATGCAAATGTTTATAGTAACTTAGTTCACCTTTGCAAAAATGTGGAAACAACTCAAGTGCCCTTCAATACGGGAATGGATTGATAAACTGTACCATGGGATACTATTCAGCCATGAAAAAGGTGGAGATTGTACATCTCTTGTAACAACCTGGACAGATCTGGAGAACATCCTCCTAAGTAAAGTATTACAGGAATAGAAAGACAACCATCACATTTACTCAGTACTAAATTGAAACTAAATTCATTACTACATAGTCTTTTGAAGCCCACTCAGTACTAAATTGAAACAACTACAATCTCACATGAGTGAAAAACTCTGGTGGATTCAAGTGCAGGGAGAGGGGAAGTAGTTCAGTGAGCTCTCACCCAGCGGATACAATGCATAAGTATCTGGCACAATTATGGGGTGAAGGACATAGCTATAACTTGTTCTTTAACCTTACAAATGCAATCTATGTAACCTAATCATATCCACCCTCATATTAATCTGAAATAAAATAAAATTTTCAAATGTGTGTACTTTTGTTACTGAGTTCTTACTTAATTGAACCATCACCAGAAAATGTGATACCAATTTTCAAAAACATTTTTGTCCCAGAGAGACTTTATTATTAAAAACAAAACTGTATTTATTCCTAAAGGAGACCCAGAAATAATTGTCTCCCAAAAAATATTATGTCATATTACTAATTCTTTTTATCTCATTAAACATAATAAACTTATTTTCATATTATATATTGGATAATTATAAAATCCATGGTCACTTCCAGGCTAATTTTTTAGTTTGTTATTTCCGCTGAATCTCATTTTTGGAAGACTTGTTTTCTCACTTTTTTCCCCTTTAATATATTACTGTTCGTGGGGATCTTTACTGTTAAAATCATTAAGACCTGTTTTTAAATTCTCTTCAAAGGGACATTTTAAGCCTGGGACCACTTTAATCTCAATGTTTAGCTTCACATCCTATTTGTAGAATAAAATACCTACTTGAAAACAAGTTTATAAGAACAGTTCTTAGGAGACACTTTTTGTTTTGTGTTTCACCATACTTACCCATAAGGGAAACATCAAAGTTTTGGGGGTAGTTTTCTTTGCTAGCCAAGGGTGAGTTTTTTTCTAGGTTATACCCATTACTACATAGTCTTTTGAAGACCATGATTTGTGTGGACATATTAGAAGGAACATCCCAACTTCATGAACCTAAACTTAGTTCACTCTTATATGTCTGTTGATCTCAAAAACTCTGGATTTCTGCAATTAGCATTTATTTTTATAGAAGCCTGGGCTTCCAAATTAGCTATTTTGACTTTTTTTACTTTAATCGCTTTAAATCCACTAGTATCAGAAAATAAGATTGCAACCCCTCTTTTGTTCTGAATTCCATTTGCCTGAAAAATTGTCTTCCATCCCTTAACTCTGAGTTTTAATTTGTTCTTTGAGGCTAGGTGTGTTTCCTGCTGAGAGCAAATGGATGGCTTGTGTTTTTTAAATCTAGTCAGCTAGTCTATGCCACTTCAGTGGGGAATTCAAGCCATTAACATTTATTAAGATACTTGATAAGTGTGGTGGCATTCTATTTATCTTACTTTGTGAAAGTCCATTGCTGAGTTTTATCTTTTGCATCATTGTGGAAGCTAGGTTTTGTCCTTTAGTTTCTGGGTGCTTACTTTGCTGGTAGTCCATTGCGAAAGTCAGTGTCTAAAGCAGGTTGAAGTATTTCTTGTAGAGCTGGTCTTTTTGTGGCAAACTTCCTCAATGTTTACATATCAGGAAAAGATTGATTTCTCCCACATTAGCTATTTTGAGATTGTAGACTTTGATGTGTTTCTCTTTAGAACTTGCCTTATATGTCTACAAGTTTAGCAAGGCACTAAATTTTTTGGAGCTGATTTTTATCTTGTTAACTTGGTAACTAGCTCAAAAATCATTTTAGACCTAGTTGGCCATGCTTTTTTGATAATCTTTTGCATTTTATCTTCCAGGCTACCAATCTGTCTGCAGAGGGACAGGGCTCTCCTTCAACTCCTCTACTAAATTGTTCAATTGTAAAGCCATGTTCTTTAACTAAAGAAAACATTTGTATGTGTCTGTGAAAGTGCTTCCCTTAAGGTTCTAACAAAGTTTCCTTATTATTTTCTTATCCAGATCATAGTGTTCTTCAGAAGTTGCACTTCAGGACTGTAGCAACTATATCATCAGTTTGTCCTTCCTTAGCTGTGTCGGTCATTAGGTCTCAGGTCTGGTTATCAAGTTTTCTGAGGAGTGGTAGTTCTACAGACGATGAAAAATAAAGCTGTATGTTCTCCTAGAAAGCTTCCTGTGTGAAATAAAGGCAGCCATTCCTTTCCTAAACCTAGATGAATTCTCAATTATTTGGGGTCAACAATTATTGTCTCAGTTTCAGGCAAAGAAGGACTTGGCTTAACCACTTCCCTTAGACACACAGGGTCCAATAAGATTGTGTGTGGGTCCAATGCCAACATTTCCCCCAGGAATCCTCGGTTATGTGTGGACCAAGCTTCTCCTAGGATCCAACAACTTTTAATCCTAACCTGGGGCTCTGAGAGAAAGATGCTGAAAGTCACCCAACTTTCAGAGAAAAGGTGGTAAACCAGTTCTGACTGGGATTATCCCTCGATCACCCAGTGTTCTCCTTGCATTCAGTTACCCACAGGTCCAGGAGGTATGTGGCTTAGAAGCAATAGATCAGAATTAAAAGAAGGGAGAAGCATTCCTGGAATACCGTTTCCTTCAAACACTTCCTGAAATCTAAGTCACTCGCAGAATGAAGTATATGCTTATCCACACTAAGATATGATAGTCTACTTAATTGCATACTATTATATTTTCATAATATATAATATAAATACAAAAATTAGTTGTCAACAGAAAAAAAGTTGTTTACTCTCCTGTCTTCTTTGTATTCATATAACACAATTTATGATTTTTTTAAATGACACATAAATGCATTTCTCAGTTTATTTTATTCCTCTTATTTCTCTAAATAATGTCATCAAGCAAAAATCTATATTTTCTTAGTTGGTTGATTCTCTGGCTTATTTTTGCTTGTCACCTCAACTATCTTATAAAAAACATTATTCTTGTTGTAATATTTATGTCATAATTCAAGGTCTACTTTGATTTATTCCAAGGCCTTAACCACCATTAAATTATTTATATATTAATGTATTAGTATTAATGTATTATTGATAGTATTAATGATGTTAACATATTTATTATTAATGAGAGTAATCTAAGTACTTGGTCTTCTGTAGAGTCTCTAACCTTTTTAAAAATGGATTTATAACATAAACTAATTACATTAATGGCAGAAAATAATATTTTCCCTTATTCTTACACAGCAATATTTAAACTCACCATTTCTATTGCAAATGCTGTATTCTATGTACCTGGCTAGATACATTTTAGCTATTATGACATGCTTGAGCTAAACTAGAAATGAAATATTTTTATCAGATGGAATTACTGGCTCTATATTAATAGAAACATGAGAAGATAATGCTTTTGGAAAATCTGAAAATCAAGCAAATAAACATAAGAAATTTGAGATGAAATTTAGCATAACATTTGATAAAATATATACATATGTACATATATGTATTTTTTTTTTCTTGTGAGATAGGGTCTTGTTCTATCACCTAGGCTGGAGTATAGTGGCATCATCATAGTTCACTTAAATCTCACACTCTTGGGTTCAGGTAATCCTTGATCCTGCCCCAGTCTCCTAAGCAGACTACAG
This sequence comes from Otolemur garnettii, assembly GCF_000181295.1. NCBI lineage: Eukaryota > Metazoa > Chordata > Mammalia > Primates > Galagidae > Otolemur > Otolemur garnettii. The sequence continues at coordinate 55,150 of NW_003852407.1, read as the reverse complement.
GTGCATGCCACCATGCCCAGCTAATTTCTATAGTTTTTATAGAGACAGAGTTGATAAGGTATAAAAGTTATGAGAAATGTTATGTTTATATTAGTTGGCATTTAAGTTACTATTCAGGGTAGACATTATCACTATCATTCCCATTTTTGTGAAGAATTTATCACATTATGAACCTTGTATAACATGGTAGAGTACAAAATATGTTCAGGACTTCATATAATTGAATGATAAATGGCCAGGCATATGTTAATTTCCAAATGTCAAGGTTTAGATGCAATTTATGCCTATTATCCCTTCACATATAAACTAGAATATCTCAGGTGGTTGGCAGGAGTCCATGTTCCATGTCAGAAACCCAGGCTGATAATGGCACCTCCCCATTTAGTACTGGTAACCATCACTGGCATGTACAAAAAGGGAGAAAGATCCTGGTATAGCATTCATGGGAATTTTTACAGCTTAAGCCTAGAAGGGGAATATTAAACTTCTATTTCTACTCCATTAGCAAGAACTTTGCTTCCAAGTCACGCTTAGCTGGAAAGGAGGCTGGGAATCCAGGAGCAGTACATAGGAAGAAAGAGAGAATGGATTTGGAGGTTAGCTAGGAGATTCTGTCATGTGCTCTAACTCATGACCACAATGAATTTATAATCTTGGGGTGATGGAATTTAGCAATATATGTTGAACAATAACTTAACAGCAGAGAAAGAAAAATGTTATAGCCATGCAGAGAAAGGTGAATCATTAAAGTTAAAGCTTCATAAAGAAACTATACTAAAAGAGAGTAGAAAGGTTTTCAAGAAAGAAGAACCAGGACAACCACATAATGGAAACTGATTGGTGTTTATGTCATTAATGGGCAGGTGGGTGGTAAGGGAGAACTTTGACAACAAATACTCCCAATGTCAACTGATCCTAACTGATCCTGGGTTGGTCATTTCCTCATCTCTCCTGATTCCAACAATTTGGACAAAATTACATTGTCTCTGTTAGTCTTCATGTCAACCTATATTTAGTTTGTATGTTTAAAAAAAAGAAATTTTCTTTAATCAGGTAAAGGGTTAGAAAATCTGTTTTAAAAAAAGAATCTTAAAGCTTCTGCACAGCCAAGAACACAGTAAATAAAGTGGGTAGACAGCCCTCAGAATGGGAGAAGATATTTGCTGGTTATGTCTCAGACAAAGGTTTAATAACCAGAATCATAGAGAACT
>NW_003852407.1:51497-53083 GCF_000181295.1 Otolemur garnettii | reverse complement strand
ATTAACCAGTTTGATGAGAGTATTTCAAACACCACACTATACCCTGTGATTGCATTAATATAATAGAAAAAAAAAGAATCTTGGCAATTTGGAAAACAATAATTATTTTGTTCTCTGAAAGAAATCTGAGTAGTCAGAACAGAAACTTTGAAGCCAGACAAACTCAGTTTGAATCCTGAGTCTACCACTCGCCTGCTGAATAGCTTTTGAACCTGTTAAGGGGTTATAATTTCTACCTTACTAAGTGGCCCATGCTTTTTGTTTTCCTCCTCATTTCCCCCTAGCCACTTCTGTTTTCTTTTTTAAGTCTCTTTTCCTAAATTTTACCTAAAAAGGTTACAGCTTTCTAGGAAGCAGGCATGAACCTTTCTGTTGTCTCTTTATATGTGTACATACATGACCCCCAATGAACTCATCTTTCTCTCCATTGTGAAATGTCAGCTTTGTATTTTTACTTCCCATATATCATCAGCCCATCCTTCCAACCTCTGAAATGCAGAATCAAAGGCAACTGCCTATTAGAATTCTGCTGAAAGAGCTCAGAGATATGTGAAATTCAAACTTGTATTTTTGAAACTAAAATCTCAATTTCCACCTCATCTACTCCATCAGACATACACACACACACACACACACACACACACACACGTTCTTCCCCCTGCCTTCTCCAAGTGAGCCCATGGCATCATCATCTGAAAAATTACTTAAGCCACAACTTTTGGAGTTACTCTGGGCATTACTGATTTCCTCACCACACCTCCACACATATACAACTGATCTAGGGCCAAATGTATCTTAAATCTGTCTGGTCCTCTCCATATTCATAGCCATCACACCAGACCTAGCCATCATCAACACATTTCCTTTCTGACCTATTAAAACAGTCTCCTAACTATATCCTTTTTTGATTCTTCTCCTCCTCATTCTTCTCATCAGCTGAAGTGATCTTTAGATACGTGAAAGGTATCACGTCCCTCCCTCATGTAAAACCCTTCCATGTCTTTCCACCATCCTGGTAAAACAACCTCTGTATGCTACAAGAAGCTGACTCCCCATTACTTCTTGAATCTTACATTGTACTATTCTCTCTTATGGTATAACCACCCTAGTTTTCTTGTCATTCATCTGGCCTTCTTGTCAGCAAAGCCTAGATAGTCAAGCATCAGGATACAGAAAATATGAGACATGGTTAATACAACTATATTGGGTAAGCCTCTTGGCCTCACTAGACCTCACTGTCTAAGAAGTGGAGGTAACTATCATTATTATTATTATATTATTCTCTCTATTTGAAAAAGTTAGCAGATAATAGATGTGATGGTAATCTAATATGAAAGTACCTTTCCTTTTATAAAGAAAACCCTATAAAGAAAGCATGAGAGCTGCATTTTCCTCCATCCACTCTATTTCCTTCCATCCACCTGTGAGACTAATGATCTGATTATGCGAGAGCTGACTAGGCTAGGGGGAAGAGGTCAGTCTGAAGCCAGGAAGGATAGTGGTACTAAATAGACCTGGCCTCATTAGAATCATTCCCCAAACTTCTGAACTAAGCAGCCACGGTCATGTCCCTAAACATAAAAGAT
>NW_003852407.1:48867-50853 GCF_000181295.1 Otolemur garnettii | reverse complement strand
GTACCTAAAACTCCTACTCTGTTTCTCTGTTTAATTGATTCTCCTATTCCATTCACTTGACAATATCTATTCCACATCTTTGCCTCCCCTCAAAATTCTGTCTGCTCTCCTTCTACTGTGCTCTCAGCAGATGAATTACCTTCTCACTTTGTAGAGAAGACAGATGCTATTAGAAGTGAACAGATCTGGTTCCCTGAGACCAAACATGTAAACCAGTTTTGTCAGCCTCTATTCTCTCTAGTTTTAGAAAAGAAGAACTTGCTTCTTCTTTTCAGTCCACTCCCTTTTAGGAACACATGCTGATGCTCTTATAATTCAATTTCTCCCTTCTAGTACTTCCTTCTCACCATTACTAAACACTTTCAACTGCCCCCATTTAAAATAAATACACAAAAAATTAAGTAGGAAAACTGTGGTACATGTATACCATGAAATACTATTCAGCCATTAAAAAGATGAAGACTTTACATCTTTTGTGTTAACCTGGACGGACTTGAAACACATTCCTTTTAGTAAAGTATCACAAGAATGGAGAAGCAAGAATCCTATGTACTCAATACTAATATGAAGTCTGTAGACAATTGAATACATGCCCACACAAGAAAAAAACTCAAATTAATTCAAGATGGGAGGTGGGGGGATGAGGGAGCAGGGAGAGGTGAGGAGGGAGGAAGATGGGTGTAATCCCACTTAATGGACACAATGTTAGAATGTATGGCACACTACTCGGGGGCGAGACACAATTATAAGAGGTACTGGAGCTAACAAATACAAATTCTACTTCTTTATAACCTTAAATTAATCTGAAGCAATAACAAAAGAAAAATTAAGTAGGAATCCCTTTGCCTCTTAACTCCACTTAGTAACGCACCCTCTGTCTTCCTTTCTACAGTCACACTTCTGAAAATGTCTATTTACATCCATGTTTTTCCTTCTGGTCTTCCATGTACTCTTCAATAATTTGCTTCTTTCTGTCCCCAGCACTCTTCTTCCAAGGATCATCAATGATCTTCCTGTCATTAAAGTCGATGGAGTCTTCCTCATTCTCACTTTGCCTCACTCATCAGTATTCGAACCTCTTAACTTGTAATTAAAATTATCATTCTTGGAATTACTTGCAAATTTACAAGCTTTCCCTTTTCTGCCTAGGCCATTAGATACTGAAGTTCTTCAAGATTCAGCCTTGATTCTCACATCTCCTTGCCCAATGCTCTGACGTTAAGAAATCTCTTTCATCTGCTGCTTTAGTTACTACTTATATGATGTCTGACAATTACGTTCACGAACTCATCCTAGGAAAAGAGCTACATTTCTCATTGCTGACTATCACTATGGTCACCTTTGAAGTACTCTCCTTGAGAAGCTATGCGCTGACACCAGTGCCCTTCAAAGCAATTTTGGACCATGATAGTATTAATGCACACAGCTCTGACTTAATAAAAAAATAAAAAATAAAGCAATTTTGGAACTCTTTTTCTGGAATGGCCATCAGAGCTGTCATCACATTACCTGTGATGTCCTGAATGTCACCATATGTCTTCCTTTCAATATTTCTTTTCTTTGGATAAAGAAAGAGTCATCAGGGACAAGATCAGGTGAATAGGGAGGGTGTTCCGATATAGTTATTTGTTTACTGGCTAGAAACTCCCTACAGACAGTGCCATGTGAGCTGGTGCATTGTTGTGATGCAAAAGTCACACCTTTCTCCTGCCAAGATTTTTGGCTAAAGTTTTCCTAACTTTTTCTCTCTCTACCGATGTTTACTTGGTCTGCTATGCTTCTCACAATCCAATGATTTTCACAAATATTTCCACTAATTGTTGCAATGTTTCTGTCAGTTCTGCTCACTACTTGCTGCCCTGAGCTGTCTTCATCAGTGATGCTTTCTCTCCTCTCTGAAATACATGTAATCCATTTGTACACTTCCCTTTTCTTCATGGCATTATCCCCAAACACTTGAACTACCATGTCCCTGCTTTCACTTCT
>NW_003852407.1:46907-47447 GCF_000181295.1 Otolemur garnettii | reverse complement strand
TGTAGACACTGGGCTTCAGAAAAGAGTTTTAGAAGTCATTATTATGAAAAATTCTGTAAGTACAAAATAAGTAACAAACTATCAAACCAAAATTTATTTTTAGACCTAAAGATACTTTTTCTCACCTGTTGCGACCCGTCGGGCTCCTATGGCCCTGGGCTCGGTTAGCTCAGGAAGGAACCAGGCGAGAGGCAGATTAGAAGTACGATCTTGTGGAAGGCAGGCTAGCCCTTACTTTCCAGGTAGCCCCAAGCAGAGCAACCTCCACACCAGCCTTTTATTGAGCCAGAACAACACAGGTGAGGGGAATAATTAACAATGACTACGTGCTGAGGGCACGGGCTCCTCCCACAAGGAATTCCTGTGGAGAATGGCCCAAGGTCCACGCCTCAGCTGCAGATCATCTTGCTCAGATGTTGGCGTCTCCTACACTCACCAACTCACAGTTGCTAATAAAAAACATATTCTGAGGAGATAAGGGTGAGGTAGCCAATGGGAACGTTTCCCAAAATTTTGAGGAGAAATCTGGCTCTTGAAATA
>NW_003852407.1:31482-46137 GCF_000181295.1 Otolemur garnettii | reverse complement strand
CCTATTTAAGTGTATTTTGCTAAGCATTATTTTATAGCCATAGAGATAATTATTTTTCTATTTTGTTTTAAGCAGAGTTGTCTTATGGAATCTCAGGCTATGATGGTTAAGTCTCTATGATGAAGAATAGACAGTAAGTACCACAAGGTGCCAAAGTACTTGTCATGCTAGGGCTTCCAAATAGACCATCACAGACTGGTGGCTTCTCGCAGTCCCAGGGAACAGAAATCCAAGATCAGGGTGTCCTTGACTTACAGATGGCTACCTAGTCACTGTGATCACACACGGTCACCTCCCAGGATGTATGTGTGTGTGTGTGGCTTAATCTCTTCTTATAAAGAGATCACTCATCTTGGATTAGGGTGACCCATATGACATCATTTCAGCTTGATTACCTTGGTGAAGACCTTATCTTTGTCACATCTTGAAGAACTTGGGATTAAGGCTTCCACATATGAATTTGTATGAATTCATCCTATAACATAAGGAAATATATGTCATGGTTTATCTTTAATCATCTAGCTCCTATAAGTAAAACTATGATGAGAATATATAGGGTAAATGCCTCAAATTAATTTCATTACTACCATATTATTTATAAATCAGGCCAGATGCATTGAGAAGACCACAAGTATTGGAGCACCCTTTCTGAAAAGTGCATACTAAAAAACTTTACGAACTTCAATTACTTTCCCTGCATTTAAACTTCGGTCTGTGCTCACTGGTAGTTTTTTCTTGAGAAAATTACACAATGACTAAATGCTAAAACATCTGGCCAGTTATTTTACCAATTATTTAAGTGCTTTCAAATTGATGTCACCGGTGGAGTCAGAGAAGTTTGTCAACCTCATTTGTAAGTGAATTCTTTGGATCTCAAGATGGGACAACAGCAGAAAACCTCAATAAACAAAGTGTCCCAATAGGTCAGGCAGCTTGTGTTTAGAAGCTCAAAAGGTTTGAACAACTGCTCCTTGAATATTAGATATGAAATCTTAAAAGATTTGAAAAAATTATGCCAGGCAATTAAATTCAGAATCTTTTCTTAAAAAAAATAAAATAAAATAAAAATAAAATCAGGCCAAATCAGTGGCGTTGTTTCTGTTTATTGGATAGAAAACATATTTGTTCATTTTAGGAAATTAAAAAATTATAGTAAATAAAAGAAGAAAAATTAAATGCATACCCTCTTACAACTACAGGATATTTCTGGGTCACAACAGGGAGACTAGAATCTAAGTCAGGTGGGTATACTATAAGGACAAGTGGGCTTGTAGAGTGGGTTTAATGTTAATATTAAATAATGTTCAAAATGTATCAAGTTAAGGCAATACGTGCCCAATCCTAGGCATTTACCCAAGTCAAAAACAAACTACGTTCCCACTAAAACTTATCTGAAATGTTATACCAGGTCTAGCCTTCTTTTTAAATTTCACATTGATGGGAGGGTACCAATGTTTAGGTCACACTGTTTTCATATCTAAGGTAAAGGTCAAGTTGTAGTTGAGGCCTTTCCCTGGGGGGCGTGGTGAACACCCTCACAATGTGCACTTTAAGTGAGATTCCCACCAATGAACAAGCAACGAACAAGTTTACTCTTAAACTGGAAACAACCAAGAGCTGGAAACAATCCTGTTGTCTCTCAGGTGGGAAATGGATCAAAAAACTGTGGTACAGCCCTTACAATAGAACATGATTTAACAATGAAAGAGACAAACTATCAGGACGCGAACAGCACAGAAGAATCTCAAACACATATTTCTAAGTGAAAGAAGCCAGACAGAAATGTTACCTACTGTATGATTTTATCTATATGACATTCTATGAAAGGCAAAGCTATATAGAGAAAAACAGATTAATGAGTGCTAGAAGTTAAGGGGTGAAAGAGGATCTATTTACAAAAGATTTCATGGGAAAATGTTTTGGGGGAGACAGATGATGGGATTCTTTCATATTTTGCTTGTATTGTTTCATAATTTTATGCATTTGTTAAAACTCATGGAATTGTACATCAGAGAAAGTGAATTTATCATGTGTAAGTTAAAAATAAATTTTAAAACATGTTATGAAGAAGAGTGTATATTATATGCTTTCTTTTATGGTTTTTAAATATATATGGTATCTGCAGTGTGTATTATAAGCTTTGTGCAATTATGTAAGCTTGTACATACATATGAACCATTTTGGGGTAGCATGTGAGAGACTATTTACAATAGTGACCCCGACTAAGGAAAGTTGAGGTACCAAGGAGGAAGGAAGATTCAATTTTCTTTGTATATATTCTTTTACTGTTTGAATTGTTTACCATTAAAATCAGTATAATTCTTTTCATTTAAAGAAATGCTAAGCTAAAATAATATGTAAGCATTATAATGTTGCAATTCTGGAGCTTACTTCGGTAAATTTTCCTTTCTGACCAAACCCTAAATGTCCTCTTTCCTTGCATCTGAACACAATTAGGTTACGGAAAGGTTCTGCAAGTTACTTGGCGATAAAAGCAGTCTGAACACTGGGGTTGCGATCTTTTCCTGTTTCATAAGAGATTCTAACAATTACTCCCTGGTGGGCAGGCAAAGCCCAAAATCAATGAAGGAAGAATCAGCAGGATGTTCCATGGTAGAAATGGCCACAATTTCATCAATACCAGTCAGCCCAACCTCTGGAAGTAAAAAGGACTCAGAAGAATACAGGAGCTTAATACACAGGATGCCCAATCTAGTAGGCAGCTGAAATTATATACATACAAGGGCAACAGTTAATTTTTTTCATTTAAACTGCCAGTGAAACACATTCAAGAGGGGAAATTAACTTGTTGTTAAGGAAGCTTTGAGCGGCATGCTGTGCAACAGGGCTGCGCTAAGTCTTAAGTGACTGGACAGAGCAATGGCCTTCCCCAGGGTACACAGAATGCTAGGAAACAAAGTGACCACAGTTACTGCTGCCCGCTCAGACAATGGTCTTCATATTTTAAGAAGAAGGTACTAGAATAGCATCTTAATACAAAAAATACAAATTGGACTGTTTAAAAAAATCTGTATTTGTGAATGTATGACCATGTTTCTAGCTTGTTCTATACTCCTTAGAGTGGCTCTGAAGTATTCCACAGAGAAGTTTCCATTTCATTTTCCCTATCTTTTCATAAAGGGAGATTTTATTCACAGGGTGGGGAACCACCTGATTAATCCAGGATGGTAGGGTGCTATTTGTGTGCGGGGACACATCTGCACTATCCTAGAATCTCTAAGAATTTGCTAATTGAAACATTTTTTGCTATTTTTGTTTGCTTGCTTTAACTTATTATTGAGAATTTTAATACTCAGAAAAGTACGTGAAATACGTGTGTGATAAGCTTACTATAATTTTAAGTCTACCACTCCTTTATCAGAAGCACACATCACAAATATTTTCTCCCAGTTCTTTGCTTGCCTTTCGCTTTTAAAATGATGTGCTTCAAAGAACACCAACGTTGGTTTGCATGAAAAAAGATTGTTTTGGGTTCAGTGCATTTTTAATCAAATCTAAGAAATATTTGCCTTTCGAGTTTACAAAGATATTGTCTTATGTTTTCTCCTAAAATCATTTTAGGTTTAGATTTTATGTGGAAGTCTAAAATGCACCTCAAGCTAACATCCATGTAAGGTTTGTGGGGAGAGTTGAGGTTTATTTTTTTCCTTTGATGTACCCGGGTGTTCCAGTAGTTTTTATTAAAGATATTTTTCATGGCCCATTGAATTATCTTGGTGCCTTTTTGATATTATAAAAATCAATTGACATGTATCTGTGGGTTTAGTTTTAGATTCTTTGATTGTTTCATTCATTTACTCTTGTATTAAAATATCACTGTTTTGATTCCTAAAACTTGATGATGGGTTTTGAAATCATACTGTGTAAGTCTTCCAAATTGCTAGGCCTTATTCTGGCAACCACTTATTCAGTTTTAAAGTAAAAAATAGTGACAACTCCAAATACTGATAGAATGCAGAGTGATAGAAAATGTTTTTTCTGGCTGAGGCGCCCATAGCACAGTGGTTATGGTGTCAGTCATATACACTGAGGCTGGCGGATTCGAACCCAGCCTGGGCCAATGAAACAGCAATGACAACTGCAACAAAAAAGTAACCAGGCATTGTGGCAGGTGCCTGTAGTCCCAGCTACTTGGGAGGCTGAGGCAAGAGAATCACTTAAGCCCTAGAGTTTGAGGTTGCTGTGAGCTGTGACGTCACAACACTCTACGGAGGGTGACATAGTGAGACTATATCTCCAAAAAAAGAAAAGAAAATGATTTTTCTTTTTTAATCTGTTGGTATTGCAAATTGCATTGATTTCAAGTGTTAAATTCACCATGTGTTGAGATAAACTGTACTTAGTATTTACATACCATTGTTTATATATATTGTTGAATTTTACTTACTAATAGTTTGATGAGATTTTTTTGTATAAATGTTCATGAGGAATGTTGCTTCACCTTTTTTCTTCTAGGCCTTATCAAGGTCTGGTAACACAATCATGCTGGCTTCATATAACAAGATTTTCCTTCTGTATCTTTGAAAAAAATGTGTAGGATTTGCATTATTTTCTCTTTAAATGATTGATAATAATTCCTGTTGACATTTCTACTGTCAGTTCAACTTTAATTTCCCTGTGGAACTCTTTTGTTTTTATATAGCTGATTTTAAGATTTCTCTTTGGCAGGGGGACTTTTGTAGTTTCATGATAAGATGTCTACATGTAGATTCATTTTCATGTTTTCTATTTGGGACTAGCGAGGCTCTTTAAATGTGTTAATTTTGTTTTGGAAAGATTTTTTATCATTATCTTTTCAAATGTTTCCTCTCTCATCATCATCTTCCTTAGAGATCCTAATTAAATACAGTAGAACCTCTGGAAGTTGACCACCCAAGGGATGTGACAAATGGATCAAGATACAGAGATGGTCAACATAAGGAACAAGGTCTGCTGTACTGATAAGTACACATAATATGTGTCTGGTCTATGAAAATTAGGTCAACTTGAGGATGCGGTCAATGATGGAGATTCTACTGTACACATTTAACCTTTTATATACTTTATTCTTTTTTTCTGGAGAATCTCTTGTGCCTATTTTCCAGTTCACTGATTTGCCCTTTGCTACTTAACTACTAAACCTCTCCATTTAGGTTTTTTTTTTTTTTTGGCAGTTTTTGGCTGGGGCTAGGTTTGAACCTGCTACCTCCAGCATATGGGCCCAGCGCCCTACACCTTTGAGCCACAGGCTCCACCCTCCATTGAGTTTTTCATTTAAAATATTGAATTTTCCAGTTCTAGATTTTTTAGTTACATCTTTAAAAACTCAACTATGTCATGTTTTAAGTTCCTTTCTAAAATGTATAGGTTTAGTTCCTTTTCTCTAGACACACAAAAAAGCATATTTCTTTCATAGGTTGTATCTGTTAACACATACTTATGCGTCTTGCCTGATTTCTGTTGTTCCTACTGTCTTTAAACTCCTGCTAGTTGTTATGTTGCCCTACTTCCTTACATCCTTCCAGGTCTGATAATTCTATGCTGAACATGGATTTTAGAAACTTATTTGTGGATACAATTTAATGTCTAACATAATATGATCTCTCCAGGGAATATTTACTTCTTTAGGACGTCATACACACTGGCAATGCGGAATTGCCTTAATATAATTTTCTTACAATTTTAACAAAACTGAAAGCTTCTGGTTCACTCAGTTTAGGACTGGTTTTTCATCTAGTTCTTACTTGTTCCTAATGTGTATGCTTTAAGTATTTAAAGCCAAAACACATAAGGTGGTTTAACCAGAATTTCCACACTTGATAAACTCCTAAACCTAACTTTTGTCCTCTACCTCTTTGATGCTAATAGACGTTGAGCTTGGGCTAATTCTGGCAAAACGCTGCTCTTACTTCCTACCAGACAACCCTCTTTGGAATTTTACTCTCTTGAGATTTTAGTCTAGTTATTCCTCAGCATGTTAGCTCTTTGACAAGTTTTGGGTATATCATCTAGCTCTTTTCATGTTGAAATTATTTAGTTCTACATTTGTAGAAATAGGTAGCCTGGGACCCCATTTTTAATCAAAAGCAAATTGACACAGTACTGAAAACACTCTGCACTGATGAAATTAAATGTCTAAATTAAACATTAAAATGTATTGATCTATATACATTCTTTGTCATCCATTCAATAAGAGAAAAATATCTATAGCAGATTTATTTCCTTAATTTTGGTGTATAGCTTTCTCCTTACTCTGCTAGATTTGGTATGTGCCTACTTGTTTCAAAATAATTTAATATCACCCAGGAAACACTGAGGGAAGAAAGCAGGAAAGGATGAAGCTATATATTTACTTTGGTTATATAGAGTTAGCCAACTGGAGGCCTAGGAAAGCTTGTAATGTAGTTCCAGTCCAAACTCAAAGGCCTGAGAACAAGGGGAGTCAATGGCATAAGTCCTGGTCTGAGTCTGAGGGCCTGAGAATCGAGTGCACTGAAGATGTCCAAGGACAGGAGAAGATGGATGTCCCAGCTCCACTGCAGACGCAAGTCCAACCTTCCTACACCTTCCTATTCTGTTCCAGCCCTCAAAGACTGGAAAGGGTCCACTTACTCAGGTGAGGAAGATCTTTTCTCAGTCTACCAAATCAAATGCTAACCTCTTCCAACAATAGCCTCACAGATACACCAAAGAAAAATGTTTTTACCTGGGCATCCCTTAGTCCAGTCAAGGTGACATATAAAATTAATCATCACATGAGAATACCCCAATAAGTATTGGGAAAGTAGACCTCCTTTTTTGTGTAGGGATTGTAAAATCACTTCCCAAAAGGTGTGGATAGGGGAGGGATAAAGAACCTGGGACATTTTTGCAATCAGTCAAATTTTCTGGGGCCTCCAATGTAACAGAGAGAAGGGGTAAAAATAACTTTACAATTATTTTACATGATTCTTCCTCTTTACTCTTACATATACCATATAATCATATCTTATTTACTCCTATAATTAAGTCTAATATTGTTGAAGGGGATTATGGGGAAGAGAACAGCTAAAGAAGGATAAAGATGTATACAATCTGAAACCTAATTTTTTTTTTAATAAAATGTACTTTAGGAATTTTGTATCTTTCCTGGTACATAATATTTAATTTAGAATTTTCAGCTAGCTGAAGATTATCTAGTGCTACTCTAGGGTTAGTCTGCACTAGAGCTGTGTTTCCTGAAGGCTATGTCAAAAACTCAAATATATATATATAAGGTCCAAGAGTATAAAGATTTCTAAAACTTCTGTTTATGGATAAAAGAAGTGAGCAAAAGCATGGCTGTTAAAGTGTCCTCAGGGGCACTTTCCGTGACATAATCCTCACAAGACAACTACCTCTAAATCTCTAATTGTCCATAAATGACTGATTAGGGCTCAATCATTCGGGGATTTATCTAAACCCTACTTTAACCCATTTAAACTTTCAGCCAATACAATCTTTAGGGCGGATCAAGTTTTATATGCGTTTGGAGAGTTCCCAGCCCTTCAGATGTAATTATGCTCCCTTGAGTGCAATAGAAAAGTGTTTGGTACTTGTGGTTTTCAAATCCATTTACAGCAAATACTGCAGTTCCATAGCTTCTGTTAGATGCAAAAAGAAAAAAGATTGTGAGTGTGCGTCTGTTTGTCTACTGGCTTTTCTATTTTATAAGATGAATTAAGACAATTTTCTCCTTAAAATTCTTTACGAACTTCATTAGTTCACCCACATTCTAACAAAGTTTGTAAAACTTTGTAAAATAGCAAAATTGTTCAACGCTTGGGTTTTCCCCATGTGCCCTCAGCTTTGGTACATGAAAATAATGCAGCAAGTTACCGTTTCATAATTGTATTTTTATTTCTCCTTTTAAGTCATTTTCCCTTTTTCTACTATTGTAAATGTCCATTTAAAAAACCCTCATAATTTCCTCACTTCCCCTGGGAGTTAACTGCTGCTAAGGATAATAATCAGGAAGAATGCTGCAAGGTATAATAATACAGTTTTCAGGATGCAGACTTAATTTGATAGCCAGAAATTTCAACTGTAAAGTTTCAGTGGTAAAAATTAAATGAAAATAAAAGATCCAGCAGCTGAAAAGTCATTAGAGTATATTTCATGAGCAGTCATTTGAAAAATGAATAATCACCCAGAAGGAGAAGTTATGTGTTAAAATATATATATATATATAAATATATAGTGTTGTTGAATATTGTATATACAACTAGCATGCTAATGTTTTATATTTGAGGTACCTATAAATAATCATCTTCAGAGATCAGCCCATGTGTGGATTTTTTTTTTAATTTTCATGTTTTGTTTGGAATATGGGATAGATTATCAAAATATCAGGAATTTGGGCTGGAGGAATTTTGGCTGGCTGCGGATTCACAGAAACAATATACTTATCATTCTAATGCTGTGAAGAAAAAACAATGATTTTCTCTTTCATCTTGTTATTTTTCTCTGCTATAAATTATGTTGGAATAAGGTGAGTTATTATCAAAGGAGTGAGGATACCTCAGAGGGCAGAATTTTGCCACGTAAGTTAGATGAAAATGTGTTTGAAGATTCTTATCCTGGAAATGAACCCTGTACTCTCAAGTGGTAAACCCGGCAGGAATTAAAACTCCAAGTGTCAGAAAAGAGACCCTCTGCCTTTTACCCCACATTTGAACTATCCCCAGACTCTGAAAACATCTGGGTTACAAACCATTAAAAGTTTGGCACAACTTTTTATGACATTCCCCAATTCATTATGCCTGGTAAACACATCTGTAATGTCTTATACAACTCACGAGAGGAAAGACTGCAATCTAGAAAAGAAGGCACTGTTAGAATAAACTACTGTACTGATTTTTCACATTGCCCTGACTCTCCCAATGAATTGCTGACCCTTTGCATGCTTCAAAATATCTAAGAACTCTCTGGTCATACAAGGAAGATTTGTTGTTGAAAGTCCAAATGTTCTTATGTATTGTCTGGGTGTAAGTTGTACTAGCATGCTTTGAAGATTAAAGCCAATGTAAAGCTAGGAAAAAACAAAAAGAATATAACCAGTCTTTCATTGATTCTTAATCCCAAATCCAAGATTGCATGATTGGTCAGTATTCATTCTATCTCTTAAAAAATATGTACTTTTGAAGAAAAAAGAAAATATACCTTTCTAAATTATTCAAAGCCTTTGCTTGTAGTGATGAAGATATAAATATAAGTAGCAAAACCTTGATTTAACATTTTTATATATCAAACTCACAAGATTAGCCTTGATTAAAAATGCCAAGATTATTTGCACATAGTGTATAGTTCTAACCCCACACTGATGCTGTTTATGATGGGGACAACACACGCAGGGCTGGGTTGGGATGGACTCACATACTTCCAATGTTCCCTACAGTGCGGTAATAATATACTTCATACCTGTGGCTTTCAGAACTACTCACAGAAAAGAGCCCACTCTTTACAACTCAACACAATGTTTTATACACAACATTCCTAATATTTCTTCTTCCCTGAAATACACAGGAGAAGGAGAATAGACTCAAGTAAGGCTACATTTGCCTTTGCCTTTGGTGTAAATATGAAAGACAGCCTGCGGACAGCAAAAAGCACCGCTAAGGCCATGCTATTTGAAAGGTGCTGCTTCTCTGGACTGTGGACCTGCTAAGAGATTTTCTTTCCTCAACATTGTATGATTCAAATAAGCAAATGAGCAAACAAAAAAATTCATTGAGAAGCAATTAACCCACTGTAGAATGAACCACGTTCTAAATCAGGCGTCCTCAAACTACGGCCTGTGGGCCACATGCAGCCGGCCTAGGACATTTATCCGGCCCACCAATGTTTTTGCCACTGCTGCCTGTCCTGCTTAGCTGCTGACTCATTCCGGGGCCTCCTGCAGTCCAGCCCTCCAACAGTCTGAGGGACAGTGAACTGGCCCCCTGTTTAAAAAGTTTGAGGACCCCTGTTCTAAATCATCCCTGTTTCCAAATGCCAAGCAAACACAAATGAAGAATCTAAACACAAACATATTATACATATATGCACATAAAGGAATGGATAGGCACATGTGCTTGTAGGTTGGTGTGTATAATATTCAACAAGAATATATATTAACATATATATTCTCCTTCCAGGCACACAGAAGGAGAAGGAGAGAAAAGGGGATATGAAACTATGTTAGTGAGAATATTAATTCAAATTCGTCTTTGGTATGTTAAAGGAAGTATCTGTTCTAGATTTTCTAAAGATGTTCCACTTTTTGGCTATCCATACATCATCTGCCTTTTGCAATAGGTGTGCCAGCTCCCCACCCCTTACGATTCTACATCTAAATGTATGCTTTCATGCATTAGCATATGTGGTCAGATTGCAAAGATATCAATCCTAAATACTTTTGTCTGAAACTGCTTTAAGTTCATCTTCCATTCACAGTGCCCTTCAGTGTTTTTCTAAATGTATAGTTATTGATTTCCTAATTTGCCTCTGAAGGTAGAAATCACTACAATGGGAAAATGTAAGGATATTCACTCTCTTCCAAAATGGACTTTTAATTCTAAAAATGCCTCTCAGATATATCTACCATTATATTAATTAGGTTCATGCCCTCCCCACCTTGTATTCAAAGATTATAATTTTTAAGTTAATTCTCTGAGTCTATACCTGGCCAACTTAGAGAATCTAATAGCACTCTTACTTTCTTTTTATATCAGCCAAAGAAATTTACTTAAAGAGAGAAACCACCTGCTTCCAATGCCATACAAACGCAAATGAAGAATCTAATCTATTAACATCGGGCCCCATTTTAAGCTGCTGTTGTGGCAATTGAAAACTGAAGTCACACAAAGCTTAGGAAATGTTCTGTCTGAACCACAGCTCCATGCTGGACCTGGTGGGTTTTTCATTTGTTTTTGGTTTTGAGAAAAAATGACCACATCAATTTTCATGTTTTATTCAATTGAGAAAGTATTCTACTTGGATCCAAAGATTCATCTTCTTAGTAATGATTCACGCTTAATTTATATTCACATATTTATACACAGAATGTGCCAAAAAATGCATACACATTGTAAGAAATGAAAAAAACATATTAAATTAAAATTGTAATACTCAAGTCCTTAAGTCCTTCTGCAATTACAAGAGACACAAGATACAACATACAAGATCACAAATGTTGTTGATACATATTGAGTATTATAATTTTAATACTTTTATTCCTTTTTAAAAACGTGTTTACTTTTTTGGTACCCTCTCTATATATGCACGTGCATTTCTATAGGCAAACATATATATTATATACAGATTTATATACATGTAATTTGTTGATTATTCTCAAATACTGGCCTTCAACTCAAAGCATCTGAATCAGAAAGAGACCTCCTGCCTTTGGAAAATGCTGTGCTCACATTGACTCTTCCCTTCATGACATAGGCAGTTATGAATCCAAGTCACCAATCAGGATTTTCATCTCTTATAAGGTGAATTCCTCTTCAGGATCCATGAAGGCCGTGGTGACAGCCACCTTCATCTATTATAGATGTCTCTTATAATAACAATGAACCTGGAAAGGCCGTGGTGACAGCCACCTTCATCTATTAGATGTTCCTCATAATAACAGTGAACAGTGAAGGAAACTACCTGGGGTCTTGATCACTTTCTTCCCGGGAGGATCTTCACCCACTTTTTCGCCCTGCCCACTCCTGTAGACTGAGGGATATTGAGAGGAACATTCTTTGCCAAATGACAAAAAGATGCTGTTTTGTATTTCCCCTGAAGCAATGGACTTCTACTCACTTTAAAATTATTTTTTAAGAGTAAAGCACAATTGGTTCTTTCTATGATAGCACAGATCTGCTCTAAGGGAGTTTACCATGTCTACAGCCACACAAACATAGGGAGTTTTAAGTTCTGCCTTACTCATTCACTGGGGATCATGGCAGTGTCTCCCAGTAACTGTCAGGTTATAGCACACATTAAAAATAATTATTATATCTGTATCACATATTGGGATGAACTGGGGTGGATTTGATCTACATTTTAATGTAATTTAACAATGGTAGAAAAATGAAATATAAGTGATAGGGTGTTGAGTATCAAATTTATATAAAACTTCTAAATAAAGTCTTTTCAATTGTTCGCTTTGACGAGAAATTTGAGCTTGCTTTCATGAAAATAGACTTTTATGTTTGATTTTATGCGCTGGCTGCAGGAATTCCTCATCACGATTTTTTAATGATGATCTTTCTGTAAAGCCTTAATCCTTGGGAGTCACATTAAAAAGAAAGTTTGTTTACAAATAGATAATAAACATTTTAAAACCTTTTTTTTTTTACTTTTATAGCTCCTTAACAACAAGCAAATTAAAATTATATTTAAAAAATCTAAAATCATTTCCTCTACTCTCATTTGCTAATGTAATTTTGAGATTTCTTATGGTAATGAAAACAGATTCCAAACCCAAATAAACTTTTGTATCTGAGATATTTCAAAATAATGGAGACAATCAGCTTTGCAAGATAGCATCCATTTTTTGAGCAGTCACACTGGAGCCGCTTGGATGTATTAATAGAATATCTCACAAATGGACAAATCCAGGAGGCCACTCCTGAAGTCATGCCCAGGAGCTCCCTAGTGGTTCCTCTGACCCTCACTCTTGACCAACTCACCTCGACCCATATTGTATGTTCTGAAGAGAAACGTCTCCATCAACAAACTGGGTGTTTTTGCTGGTTGTGGAAATAGATTTCCCAGCAGTAGCATCTCTCCTTTGGCCTAGAAGGCCATGTTAGACCAAAGACTGGCAGGTGTGGCGCCTCCAACTTCTGCTTAATGACTCACAGGATAGTCCCAAGTCAGCAGAATCACCTGCAAACCTATTAGAAATACAAACTCTCAGGCCCCACATGGGACCTACAGAATCCTGTACTCTTCAGGTGTCCTCAGACTACGGCCCACGGGCCACATGCAGCCCGCTAGGACATTTATCTGGCTGGCCAGGTGTTTTTCCTGTTGCTGCCTACCCTGCTTAGCAGCTGACTGGTGCTGGGGCCTGCAGTCCAGCCCTCCAGTGGTCTGAGGGACAGTGAACGGGCCTCCTGTTTAAAAAGTTTGAGGACCCCTGATGTGAGCCCCACTTTAACTCATTACAAGTCCGCCAACCCACCAGCACTTTGTGATTCATGCTAAGTTTGAGAACCCTTGGGCTAAGGGAGTCATTGCTTTAGGGAACATCTGTAATTTTCTCACAGCAGGGAAATTGGGAAGCTTTGTGTATGTGTTGTTGTTACTATTGAAATTACACAAATTTCTCCAACATTTTGAAAGAAATATCTTTAAGATGGAGGGTCACATAAAGAAGTCTGCATGTTTTATAAAAGTCACTGTCTGTATTACTTTCTATGTAGTTACATTTTCTATGTAAACTTGGCCCAGGGGCCCGGAGTTTTCTTCCCTATTTACATGTGGGCTATCAGTCACTGCCAAGGCACTACTGTCCAAGAAGAACCATGTAAACCTTTTTTTCTAACAACAACAACAAAAAAAAAAAAAACTCACCAATTTATCTCCTATGATGCTTAATGTTTCAAACCTGTAGATTTTAACCTGAGGTTAGGCATTCTACCTCCAGGACGTCTCTAAAATGCAAATACCTCTTGTGATGGGGGAAAATACAGCAATTATCCAACAACACCTTTATGAGATCAGTTTTGGGTACCAAGTAACACCGGAGAGAATAGGCTATAGGGCAAGAGGGGTAGCAATTTGGCAAAGTGGGGAATAAAATTAAGGCGGCAGAAAAGAAATGAGTAACAGCAAATGACAGTCCGTAAATGGGAGACTGCTCAACCCGGCATTTTAATGAGCTTAGGGTCCGTATGAACTTGGTCATTCAAGTGCATGTTGAAGCAGGAGGAAAAGAGGAAGAAGAAAAATGGGGAGGAGCTGGGACGAGGAGGGACGTTCAGTTGTCAGTTTCCTTTAACACCAGCTCTAGATAGATCACCCTTCTCTTCCCCACCATTCACGATGGCAGATGTCAACCTGTACACACATACATCGCTAAGAAATTTGTTTTCACCTCAGAAGCCTTTACTTTAAAGATAGGAAGAATTAGATCAACCCGTTTATTCCATGTAGTTTTTAACTGTCTCTGGAGTATCAGAAGCTAAAGGATTCTTCCGTATTGTGGAAATTAGAGGCTTCAGAGCCTATTTGCTTTGTGTCTATTTGCCCGCCCAAGTGTAAACCTCTCTCTAGAATTCTCTACAAGAATTAAATAAATTTGGGAACCAGTGGTAGAATGAAAGCTAAATAGAAGATGAGGGTCTCCACCTGCAAACACACTGGAATATCTCCTTGTTTACCAGAAAGTAATAGCAAGACTTACTTATACACAGTATATTTAATGCCAGGGACATTGCAATTGGCCTAAGAAATGTTGAAAACTTGAGTACATTTCAGTTATTTTTTGAAAGTAAAATCTCTGAATCATACTTTTCTAACTTATTTCTGTGCTACACAAGAAACAAGAAACATACACCCACCACTAATAACATTATCATCACTGTCACCAACTAGTGGTAACCAAAGCCAGGGTACCGGATCATCGGGAGAGAAAGGTTAGCATTACCGTCACCA
>NW_003852407.1:29996-30854 GCF_000181295.1 Otolemur garnettii | reverse complement strand
CTAGTGGTAACCAAAGCCAGGGTGCTGGATCATCGGGAGAGAAAGGTTAGCATTACCATCACCAGCTAGTGGTAACCAAAGCCAGGGTACTGGATCATCGGGAGAGAAAGGTTAGCAGACACAGGTCTGCGCAGAACCAGTTTTAGGTCCACACTGTCTGGACCAGCTTTCATTAAACCATATATGAGGGTGTGAATAAGAGCAAAGGGAGAGAACAAAGTAAACCTATATTCTCCAAAGCAGATAAAGTCCATGGTTTACTGGAGCTCTTCCTACTGCATTTGAAGGTGCGCAATAGGTGCCATTGTGTCATTTTTATCATGGTCCCCTTTTCCTCCAAGTGGGCAGATAAGCTTGGCAGATAATATTTGAGAAGGAATAAGAAAGGGAGTTGAGAATGATGGCAGGTGTGTCTCAGCTCTGTTCTCCTGGGCCGTCTGAGTCATCACTTGCCCGGAGTGAGTCACATACACTTTGACAGAGGAGGTAGAATAGATGGATAGACTTATACCCATGGTAAGTGTCCCATTCTTGGGGTTGGGAATGAAATTCCCACCCAAAAACTTTTCTGTGAACAGAAGCATGATAGTGTCATAAAAAGAAAATTGAATTATCATCACCAGAAAAAAGTAGAAATGATTGCTGGGTATCACAAATACAAATGTCAACTACAGAATGAACAACCCTTACATATGAGCTAAAAAATGATAGTGTTAAAAGTTGCATTTACTGGAATAAGGAGGACTAGCCTAGCAGCTGGGAAATTTGCTCGGCTCTCCTTCTCACGCTCAATGTGGCCAAAGTCCTGCTGACTAGATTAATCAGACTTTGTTCTGCAGGAGGACCAGTAATTCCCCC
>NW_003852407.1:26628-29673 GCF_000181295.1 Otolemur garnettii | reverse complement strand
TATTTAAAAATTCCTTGGTTTTATTTAGCCCAAGGATCAGCATTTAGTCAACAGTTAGTTATCTTTTTCTCATTAGTGCAAACAGAAACCAAGCCTTTGGGGGCCTGAGATGCTGGTCACGTACTAAAGCCCATGGTCACTGACTCCTGAACACCTGGTTGGGCTCACAGAAGGAGCTAGACATGTGCTCCCTTCTCCCATTTCTGAAAACATCAGTACAGGTCCAAACCCAGGACGCAGTTGTTCTTCAAGGACAGTGAAATAAAAGATTCCTGCAGAGTTAAAACTTCTTAATAACATTAGGTTTACACCAAACAAGGTGGTCCTCTTCCCAGAGAATACCCAATGTTCCAGTGTTGAGTGGGCAGAGGGTGCTTCTCCATCAACTTTATACCAGGTTGAAGATCCAATCTCTCTAAGCACAACCTATGCCCCTCCTTCCTTCCTTCCTTCTCATGCTTAGTTTCTCTTTGAGTGTTGATGAGTTTGCTTGGTGTTCCTTCTTCTCCATCTCTCAGAGTTACTATTCAGAATAAATTAACATTCAGTTTCAGTCCATCCCAAACTGTATCAGTGTCTTGGATTTTTTCTGCCCAAGAATTTCCTTGGCTCTTAATGAAAACTGGCCTACCCTCTCCCACAGCAGCCTTTGATCTCTACACATCAAGATGTAAGGAAGGATAATCTCTTGTCATGAAAAAAAAAATTCCTCATGTATTTTCCATGGTCAACGTGAGAGCTTTTTCTGAGTGAAAATAGTAACATAGCATTTACTCCAAAGTGTTGATTATTCTAACATAGAAATAAATAGATGGTCTGGCAAATTTCCGGCTGAAATTCTGTAGGTAGACCCTAGTTAAAATGGAAAACGTGTTAAGCACCTGATAACTCTCTAGCTAGGTCTCTCTCATACATGCCCCCCCACCCCCCACCCCCACACACACATACACAAGCAGTAAAAGGAAAAATAGAAGACAGCTGAACAGGGGAAGAAACATTTTTGAAGACTGTTGAGAGGCTGGTTGAATTAGAATACTCAAGGCTAGATTTAATTTTCACTTTTCAGGTGTTTGAATAGCAAAGGGCATCTATGTCAGGATATCTCTATTTGAAGGATTATTTGGCTACCCTCATTTTTCTTTTCTTACTACAAACAACATTCTAATATTGGCAAGCACTTAAGTGAACCTAAACAGTTCAAACTCATGTTACTTAAGGCTCAATTGTAATTCAAGAACACTAAGATAGTGCAGTTGGGAGCAAAGAGAAGGGGAGGGGAGGACGTTCAGCAGAAGGAGGGAGGGCGTGAGCCGGGATCTCCCCTAATGTGCACAGTGTGAGGGTGTATAGCACGCCCCCTGGGCGAGGGGCTCCTCTACAAGTGGAATTTTACCCTGGAAGTGAGAACAACATAACCTAAAAATTGTACCCTCATATTAATTAGAATAAAGTTTTAAAAAAAAGGGGGGCTCAGTTGTAGTTCAAAAATTTGAGGTAACACTTCACAGCAGTTAAGACTGTGATGAGGCAATGTGAATGCAGAAAGTGGAAACAGAAAAAGCAGACAGAGGGTGATAACTTTTACACACTATGCCCAACGTGCCTCCTCTGGTGTTAGAAATTGGTTGGGCTTCTGAGTTATTCCAGAAAAGATACCATCTTTTACCACCAGATGGTGCCCTGCTTCCCCGGGGTATGTAATCTGGGGCTGCCAGCAGGTGCTGAATGCAGAATCTCTGGGCTTTCCCCTGGGAACTTCTGAGTTATCTTGTCATGGGTGTTTCTTAGGAATTTATCATAAGTATTCCATTGTCTACTCCCAGACTGTCCTGTTCTTGTGCTCTAACAGCTATTCTTCCCTCTCTTTCAACATTCATTCAGACTCTAGCCTCCTTAATTTACCAAAAGAAACCCAGATTATATATGCAGTATATATGTATGTGTGTGTGTGTTTTATACATATATAATATTTATATCCCTACACACTCCTTTATTCCTCCTGTCAAATCAAAGAAAGACATGAAATTCAATAGCTACCCAGTTTATACATTTTATTATGAATAAATTTGTTTTATTTATACACACATTCTGGGTTTCTTTTGTCAAATTATATATATGCATGTGTGTGTGTCTATATTAAATGTTTTTAAAATTTAGTGTTACTAGAATTCACAAGTTTTCAATTTATAGCTTGCATTCTCAAACATTTTATAAGGTACCTCCAGTTTATCTGGAATCATTTCTTCCTACGAAGAAAATAAAGAAGGGTACCCGTGGGAGCCTGACTGACCCTCCAGCACCTGGAAGTCATAAACTCTGATAGTGACATTTATATCTCATTCTTGCCCGTCTGTTCCACAGACACTACATTTAGTGGCATCACCAAATGTTGATTCATTCTAGACATCATAAAGCTTCTGTCTCTAGAATAGTTTGAATTTATCTTATTCTAGCTTTATTGAGACATAAATGACAAATATTATTTGTATACGATGTGATGATTTATATACAACTGTGAAATTATTACCACAATTGAGTTCATTAACACATCTACCACCTTATATAATTACTTTTGCTTTCCTGCAAGAAGAATACTTAATATCTGCTCTCTTAACAGATGTCAAGTAAGCAATGTGGTGCTGCCCACTACAGGCACCATGCTGCCACGGCATCCCAGAACTTACTCATCTTATAGCTGAAAGTGTGTGCTCCCTCATCAACATCTAACCATTTCCTACTCCTCCTGGAAATCATCGTTCTACTCTCTGCTTCTGTGAGTTCAACTTTTTAAGCTTCCACATATAAATGAGATCATACAATATTTGAATTTCTTAATACTTATGAGAGACTGGAAACTTAGATTATTTAAAGATAAAAGGTCCTTTAGGGGCCATTCATGACCAAACTGCTTATACCAATAGAAAATCCTAGTTAAATAACTATTTTTTTAAGTCAATAAGCAACTTATGGAGACAAAGAAGGCAAAGAAGGGGGAAGGAAAACAAAAGGGAAATGAGGAAGAAAGGAACAGAGGGAAGGAAAGAA
>NW_003852407.1:24225-26352 GCF_000181295.1 Otolemur garnettii | reverse complement strand
GGACTGCAGGCACCTGCCATGAAGCCCAGCTAGTTTTTCTATTTTTTAATGAAGAGTTGGTAGGCCCTGTTCCTTGTACTCCTTTCTTGCCTTTTTACCAGCATCCTTGGAAATGTCACCTGTTCCTAAAAATAGCTAATATTTGAATTTTCTTATCTATCATGCTTTGATTACAGACCATCTCAACCAAACATGAATACTTGAAAAGATCTTTAGTATATTTTGGTACCTTTGAGTTAGGTGCTCAAATACATTTGTTGAACAAATTCATGAATGTGTGTTCAGAACTGGAAAAATACTGTGAGCTCCTTCCCTCCTGGATTTTCCCATCTACAGAAACCAAAACCAACATAATACTATGACGTACAATTGAAGAAAGATAATACAGATCACGCAAGTAGGTCTCAAACTTGAAAGAATATCATGGCCCCTTGGAGGACTAGTTAAAACATAGATTGCTGGGCCTCATCCCCAGAGGTTTTGTCTCTGTAATCCTAACTTTAGGGCCAATTTGCATGTCCAGCAAGTTCCCAAGTGAACTTACTACTGAGTTTCAAACTGTACCCTGAGAACCACTGATGCAAACTAAGGAGTGGTAGGATTCAAAGGGGCTGTGAAATTAATTTCACTTTACTTGGTTTATAATTTATGCTTCATAATATTAAACCTTAAGAAAGAATTCTTTGGCTAAACTAAATTTTAAAAATCTCTAATTTAGAAAAATAAACCAACCACTTATGAAAACATCTGTACAAATTTTCCATCTTGTACATTTATTGCTTTCATATGAGAAAAATCTTAAACCAACAAAAAATATTCATAATAAAATTTTCCTTTTTGTCTTAGTTTTCATGGAGATGTGTTGCAGTGTGTGAGGGAGCTGCAATATGGCAGGACTGCACATTCCCCAAGTAGGGACTTTTCTGTCTGCCTGGGGTCTCCAGGAGAGAAATTCACATGCAGAGTATCTGTGAAATAATCTGCTGAGACCGAGAAAGACAGATGCGGTATCAGCCTGTAGTGAGCCAGATAGGTGCCATCCTGATTTGAAATCTCAGGAGGTTTTTATTATAGATTTTGTGTTTACAGAATGAAGAAGTAAAGAATTAATAGCCTCATGACTCAATCATGTGGGTGGTCTTTTGATTTTGGAAAAGGTCATTAGGGTAGAGCCTCTAAATCATAGAATAATTCTCAGGGGCAGGACTAAGTGGGTAACAAAATTGCCTTAGAGGATGGGAGAGGACTGGTTCTGGTTACAGCCTTCAGGCTAGATTGTTTCAGCTGCAAGGTAATTTTTAATCCCTTTCTAACTCTGCTGATATCCTATCTCCACTAAGCTACTGAATTTTACTCAGATGTCTCCAAATTAGTTTTCTGTCTATTCTGACAAACATTCTCACCCCCCTTGCCACCATAGGTGTGCTGAGTGAGTGTAGGGTGGGGGGTAGCTGAGTCATCTGGAAAGTCCAACTACCTTATATTTCTACCAACAGAGATAGATTCTATGAGTTCTATTTTATATATATATATAGTAAAAAATGGGGAAATAGTAGGAATTGAATGGCTACCATGTCCCTCCCAGAACCAGAATTCTGGGCAATTTTATGACCTCTCATCCTCAAATTTCCTATCTGTAAAATGTGGACTCTCACTTCAGAAAGCTACGTGAAGATTAAATAAGCTGTCTGTGTACACTACTTGGCACACTGATATTCCATGAATGGTGGTTCTGTTTAGGAACCATGAGTGATAGATTTAAGTTTTGAGGCCAAATCTTTTTTTATCAAGACATGACCCATAGTTCAGACTCTTGTAATCACATAAAATAATATTTTTGAGAAAAAAAAAAGTAAAAGCAAATTTACTTCATGACATCAAGAATTATATTTCATTTTCTGGAGACCTTTGCTTACGTGCCTACTCGAATTATGTAACAGAGCCCAAGGGACCCATTATGTCCCTTTGAGTTTGCATAGGTTATTCCTGGGAAGGGAATCACTAAAAGCTATTCTATCGATGGACAGATTGTAATAATTAGCAAAAATTCAGGACTTTAAATAGTGAGGATTTCTTGGTAGAGTTTTTATGCTTTGCAATTGAAACACTGGTGAAGTTATGAAACAC
>NW_003852407.1:20775-23676 GCF_000181295.1 Otolemur garnettii | reverse complement strand
TGTCTATAAGCCTCCTGAAAATGAAGCTGTCATTCAGTAAATACTTATAGA
This sequence comes from Otolemur garnettii, assembly GCF_000181295.1. Lineage (NCBI taxonomy): Eukaryota > Metazoa > Chordata > Mammalia > Primates > Galagidae > Otolemur > Otolemur garnettii. The sequence continues at coordinate 23,625 of NW_003852407.1, read as the reverse complement.
ATTTCTATTTTGGAAGTATGATTTTAGGAATCTAACATAAAATGCATCTGATTATATTTTTCTTAAAGGCCAAATTTTATTTCAAATTGTTTTTAGTTATTTCTAAACATTAAATCTATCCCTGAAGGCTGAAAACTTAGGGTTTCTGGTTTTGTTTGTTCCTTTCTTATTGTTCTTATTAACACCAATTTCAAGCCCTTGGCTATGTCAATCATTTGCAGAACTTCAAAATATCCATATATGTGTGATGTGTGTCTGTGTGTGTATGTGTTGTACATACACACACGCGCCATATTTCATAGAAAATTAGTTTAGAGAGAATGATGCATTCCTCTTGCCCCTGTCTCCCCAGGATAATGCCATATAGTGGGGGAACAGCTGAAACCTGGGACTCTCAGCCAGGGAAACAGAAGAGTCTGGCAGACAGCAGAGCTCGTAGTCTATGGGTTATGTCACAGACATATGACACCTGAGCTTGAAGGCCAGGATGCAATTCAGTAGAGAGCTAGATGAGTGGGTCAACCATAGGAGTTAGAGGATCATCTCAAAACCTCAGGAGAGATTTTCCAACTACATGCTAGTTTACAAGAATTGCAAACAATGGCGAAAAAGTGCAATAACATGAAAATAAAAGAAAAGTTTTGAAAACATTTCCAACAATAGAAAATGTTATTGAATAACACATTGAATGAATAGGTTAAATAGCAAATTAGTCAGAATTGAACAGAGAGAAAATAAACTAGGCCAGGGCTTAAACTTTAATGTGTATACAGATAACCTTGGAGTCTTGCTAAATATTAGATTACAACTCACTAGCTCTGAGGTTAGAACAGAAATTCTGTATCTAAGAAGCACCCCATGGTTGCCAACATCACTAGTCTATGAGCTTTAGTTCAAGCAACCAGAGTTTAGAAGGCCAGTGTTAGGTATCTGCCAGAAAAGATAAGATAAGATAAGATATAGATATAGATATAGAGATATAATGTTAAGAGCAGTAATAGTATAAAAGTTGCCACATACATTAAAGAAATGAAAAAATTAGAAAAATTGGGGAAGAGGCAATATTCAGGAGATAATGGTTGAATATTCTTCAACTTTGAAGAAAGAAACAGTTTGGATCTGATCATATGGACAAGATTCTGGTCTTTGAGTCAATGCTTTCATGAGATGACATTTTTGGAAGGAAGGAAGGGTATATTTTGTCCAAAATAGAGATGTGAATTGTTATGACTGAGGATAGGTTGAAACTATTATTCAAAGATACACACGTTCAATGCTTTGCCTCCCTTCACAAACAGGTGACTTTGTCTATCAAGATTTGTTTGTTTTTTTAATTATTTTTTATTAAATTATAACTTTGTACATTGATGCATTTATAGGGTTCAGGATACTGCTTCGATATACAATGTGAAATGTATACATTGAACTAAGTAACACATCCACCACAGTTACCCTCATTTCTTAATAGTTTTGAGATGTACCGTTGCATTACTTAATGTCTATCAAGATTTGGAATCTCTTTTCTTTCCCCTTAACCCAGGACCAGCTTTCTGACTTGCCTTGGCTAATTAAATGTGACACTCTGGAATTTCTCATCTCAAGCCTTTGGAAGGCTGGCAGCTTCTGCTTCCTCTCTCTCTGAACCCACTCAGTACATAAGAGAGAACCACACCTTGCTGGAGAGAGGGTGGTACAGGGGGAGGCCCAAAACTTTCTTATCTGTCTCAGTGACAGCTGAGCTTCTTGCTGAATGGGGGCTCATGGTCACACTTAGGCAAGATAAGCAAAAGAACCATCCAGCCAAGCCCCAGCCAACCCTCAGAATTGTGAGAAATAATGATTTCTTGCTGTCTTAAATCACTAAGTTATTGGTGGGGTTGGGAGATTATACCACTGTAGGTAACTGAAAACATCATTAAGCAAGCCATGATTGTCTTTTGAACTCATATAAAATTGCAGATAAAATAAGTGGTGATATCTAAACCAGCATAAACTCTAATAGAACTTTTGACAACTACTATCAGTTAATTTCACAGAATTCTAAGATAGAGGTCATAAACTGGCTGTCATGTTGAAAATCCCAGCAAAAATCATTGATGCTATTCTATGCCAGCATGAATTCTAATAGAAGTTTGTCATCTTTCACAGTCTGTTTCCCAGCACTCCCATGTAGAGGTGACAAGCTGGCTGCGGAAAGACAGCATGCTGCTCTCAGGCATGTTTTCTTTCTTCCACATGATGTCCTTGAATTCAGTTCCAACAATCAAATATTAAGAAGCTTCATGTAAAAATAAAATTTCCATATTCTTTTGAAAAATTGGCCAAAGGTGGGTTTGCGTTTCTCTAGTGTAATAATTGCTGGAGGTGAGGGAGATGTCATCCTTTCAGTGAAGCATGCATTCTCCTATTTGCTACAGTCCTCAGTCCTCGTCTCTCCCCTAAAATATTTGCGTCTCCCCATAGATGTTGAAACTCGTGCCCTATAGACTGAACCAGAAACAGTACACCACTAGGGGAGAAGCTGGTGAGAAATAAAACTAACAGAATACCCAGGTCGCTGCTCTGCCAAGCTTTTCTGGCCTCAAAGTCAGGCTGGCATTCTCCTGAGGCAGCGATCTCACTTTATTTAGGACTTACTTTAAGCATTTGTCAGGGGTAGGATATATTGGCTGTCTGCTAGGTACACCGAAGCGCCGAAGACTGATGATGCTTTGAGCTGGCTTTCAATTAATTACCATTTATACGTAATTCTCTGAGGCCAGGCACTGTGCCTTAGTTAGCAGCTGTATCCTAAGACTCACATAAATTTGCAGGTGAGATGACCATCCACCACTGAGCTCCTTTCCCAGC
>NW_003852407.1:17415-20304 GCF_000181295.1 Otolemur garnettii | reverse complement strand
CCCAAATTCTCCTTTTTTAAGGACACTAGCCATACCGGATGATGTCTTAACATAATGACCTCATTTTAACTCGATTACCTCTATAAAGATTTTATTTTTTAATACAGTTCAGTCAAGTTACTGGGTATTTGGACCTCCATGTATCTTTTTGGTTGGGGAAGGGGAGATAGAATTCAACCTGGAACAGCTGCCTTGTAAAAAATATGCTTTTTCTACTTCATTCAAAACTATAGTTAAATGTGAAGCATTGTCAGAAATGTTATTTGAACATATAATATCCAAACATACTTTTTTAAAAAAGTGCTTAAGGTGTATATATGTGTGTGTGTGTGTGTGTGTGTGTGTACCAACTTAAGAAAAAGAACTCCTTCGTTGTTTAAAAAAACAAAAAGGGGAAAAGAAAGGGCTGTTGATTCTACATCTGAGTTGTCCTGATTATCAGCTTGCTCTTTCACTTTCATTTAGGATTTTAGGAGCTGAGATCTGCATACCTATCACTTTTAGACCTTCAGAATGCTTCCTTCTCCTAAACTGGGTCTTAAGCTGGAACAGCTTCTCATTAACAATCTCACAAACATAATTATCTCCTTGCCCAAAATAGTTTGTGCCAGAATCTCATAGGGGGAAAACCCATCAAAGCTTTTCTCATTAAAGTAAACTGATGCAACATGATTAATTCCAAATGTGCTTAATATTCTCTGCTAATGGGTAGATGGGACATTATGAGAAACTCCTCAGTACCTAGTTCCTTTTATTTATACCAAGCAGGTGTTATTGTAATGTCTTGGCACTGGAAAAACAAAAAACAAAAGTTTGTCTTCATAAAAATGGTCATTACATAATTTATTTCTTCAACATTTGGGGTACAACTTTATACCCTCTTGAAGGGTATTTTTAGATATACTTAGGATGCTGGTCCTGGATTATAACCAAGTAGCAAGAGGAAGGGTTGTTGCATTTGGAAGCTTCCTTTTTTTTTTTTTCTTCATTCATGCATGGACTTGAATCAGAAATGACCCACAATCTTAAGGGGACCATGTAGATTCTAGAACTGGTTCACTATCTATTCCTAGAACATTTTGCACAATGAAAAGATTTGCATATCAAAAGGGAACTGAAAGATTTTGCAGAAATGCATACCTGGACGAAATGGTAAATTAAAATGATTCCTAATGCAGTACAACATTGAGGGGGGAAACTACCAAAAATAAAGTGTTTCTCGCAGTGTTGAAAACCCTTGTGAAGGGAGTCCCAGTCATCCTTATTGAGAGAGTCACAGTTTTTGGCACACAAAAGCTTTGAAATACTCTATAGCAAAGAAATCAGTTCTCTTTCTCTCGCCCTCCTCTTTTAATTCGAGTTTTGGATAATCATTTGTCTAAAGAACCACACATTCTTTTATTTACATCTACCGATATCTAATATCCTACTAAAAGACCCAGCCAGAGTATTTCCTTTTTCATTTTCAAATAGCTTCTAAGACTCATTTCAGTGGAAGAATAAGCCGAATGTGACCCCATCAGCCCCTGTTTCTGTTTGAATTTGGGTGTCAGGGACTTCTTGTTTACTATACACTCACTACCTTAGGATGAGAAAGAATTATATGTTACAATTTGTACTTTGACAAATTCAGGAAAGCCAGCACAAACTCTCCCCGATTTGCATTTTAAAGTCTTTGATCTCCCAATAACTTACCTACTGTTTTAGCAACTCCAGGCAATATCAGCAGAAATAAGAGATTTGATGTGTTTTCAGGAAAACAAGGTGTCCTGGGAGGACACGGGGAGAGGAGGAAGCAATGATCCTTCCCCTCCGCCATCCATGCTTAGTTGTGAGCGTTCAGCTATTAACTCCACACAACCACACTCCTCTCCAGCCCCAACACACCCCTCACGGGCTCACCTGGCGGATTTCCACTTGCTCTTCAGGTCTCAGTGGAAACGTGATTTCCTGAAGACACTAGCCTTAATCTCCCAAGTCTGAGTTACACCTCTTCCCCCCATTTGTTCTCATAGCACAAAAATATCCCCCCCATGTTGACACTAACTATATTTAATTGTTTTTACATTAATTATTATTTTTATTTTTGCAGGGTTTTTTGGCCGGGGTTGGGTTTGAACCCACCACCTCCAGAATATGGGGCTGGCACCCTACTCCTTTGAGCCACAGGCACCGCCCTTACATTAATTTTTTTTTAATCCTCTCAACCCAGATTTTCCCAGCTCAGGGAAAAAAGGAGGGATTTAATTATTATTTGTTTATATCTCTCACTTTCCCCTGTGACTTGATTTTAAGAACTGGACCACTGTTTCAGTGATTGTTTATCCCATCGACCTATCACAGTACTCTTAAACTTGAACAACACAGGTGTGAACAGTGAGGGTCCATTTACATGTGGGTTTTCTTTCACTTCCACCTCTGCCATGCCTGAGAAAGCAAGATCAATCCTCTTCTTCCTCCTCTCTCCAACTCAATTCAGAGACAATGAGGATGACAAAATTTATGACAGCCCACTTCCACTGAAGGTGTTGTAAATATATTTTCTCTTCCTTACCATTTTCTTAATAACATTTTCTTTTCTAGCTTACTTTATTTTAAGAATATAGCATATATACGTAACATACAAAATATGTATTCATCAAATATTTTTGTTATTGGTAAGGCTTCTGGTCAAGAACAGGATATTAGTAGTTAAGTTTGGAGGCGGTCAAAAATTATATATCTATTTTCTACTACACAGGTGTCCTTTACTGTTAACCCTCACATTCTCCAAGGGTCAATTGTATTTGGCAAACAGAATGTGCTCAAAAATTACCTATAGAATATGACCGTCTGTGAAATTCCATGATAGCTATAGCTGCCTCTACAGTTAAAGCTGAGAAATGGGTC
>NW_003852407.1:10452-16544 GCF_000181295.1 Otolemur garnettii | reverse complement strand
TAAAAAGATGAGTAGTATAATTATTTAACCAGGTCTATAGCACACCATTTTTATTCCATGTTTAATAGACAAAAAGGAAAATTAAATTCCTGTCAGTAGCAGAGATTACAGCTTCCCCAAGATACTAGAAGATATTATTACAAAAGATGGAGTTTCCTGACCTTTCGACTTGCTTGTTCAAAGATCTGAGGCTTCATAAATAGTAATCTCTTCTGCTCTAACATTCAACATATGGTCTTCTAGAAATTACTCCAAATTATGGAAGCAAATCCATCTGTTTGGAGAAATCTGCCTTGGTATCACCAAAACCCTCTCTGTTCTGAAGGTCTTAAAATTAGAATAGGATACCAGATTGATTTTACAATTCATGTAAGTTTTTAGAGAGCCCCAGTGAAGCACATAAATACCTATAATGGTATCATCTATTTACATTAATTCATTTAAATTCTGGAATAGATATTGCTAGGAAATGTTTGCATGCAGCAAATTTCATTAATTTCTAGCAAAGTTTTTGTGAAAATAATAGGTGCTGTCCTTTGAAATTTTTTCTGGAATAAATTGGAGCAGGAGAAAAATGGTAAATGAGAAAAACACCTCAGTTTATTCAGATAGGAGTCCTGTGTTTTAATAAGCAATTAACCGGAAAGGAAATACATTGTTTAAAAGTGTGAATTACGCTGTTTGATCTCTGACCGCACTAAAGTGGAGTAGTTTCCTAATATTCAAATCCCTGGAAATGGAAAGCAAAAAGATGTTTGTATAAAAAATTTCTAATTATGTTTTTAAATTATGGCTATTTTTCATTATTTTTTACGTTTTAGAAATAGCTGAGGCAATTGCTTTTCTTCCCATTTCTTCCTCATTTTATTTGTTTTCTTTTTGTTCTTTCTGATGTGGGGAGTGTCCCAGTGAAGGCGGGAAAGCCCCTTGCATTCTTGACCTTGCACAGGAAAGAATCCTAACAGGAGTCAACTCATGCAAGCCAGCTGGAAATAGGAAGTTCATTGAGCTAGAGACAGACAATAGATCCTACTCACAGAGTGGGGGTCCTCTCCTGAGCAGAATGGGGACCCTTTATGGGGCAATGGTAAAGTTTTCAAATGTTCAAAAACCTAATTAGGAAACTGCCATACGTGAGCAGCATTGTTTTAAGATTAGGCCAAAGCATAACCATAAATTACTATCACAGGAAGGGAAGCACAGTTTGCAAGGCACCTGGCTTAGTAATTCATCCGTTCTCAGGGGTCCCTGGCCGGAGACTTACCCACAGCATCCCTGCTCAGGGTGGCTGTGGTCTGGGGTTGATCAAAATGGCTGCACTCGGGCTCTGATTCTCCTTTTCTCTGTTATCCCTAATTTATTTTGCAGACGTGGAATCCAAGCCATCAGATGATGCTTTGGGCTTTACTCATCATCATATCCTTCTCTACAAAACCCATAAAGCTGAAATGAATTCTAGCCAGTCACCCTCAAAAATAAAAAGTGGGTTTCCAAAATAGGCCCTAGACCAGGGATTTTCATTCATGCCTGCTGCACATTAGAATAACCTGCAGGGGTTTGAAAACATACATATGCCAGAAGCCTTTGGCAGGGATTCTGACCTGAGGAGTATTGGTACATTTTTAAAAGCATCTGTGACTCATAATCACTACCCTTGACTAGTGGTTGTCAAACTCTGGAAAAGAGGAGAGCAAATGTTGAATCATTTTTCACATGCACAACCTCTGAAGGTTCTCTTTTCTAAAACTTATACATCCATGTGGTTGAGGGACCACAGTAGATTTCTTTCCTATTTCTTCTTCCTTCATCACCCTTCAGAATGGCTCCCCTCAAACCTGTCCAAAATTTCTAGCTAAACCGTATTGCCCTGAGGTATATATAGGTATAACTCTAGAGAAGCAAACAGAATATTTGAAGTACTAGAAACAAGAGAAGCCTCCTTTAATCTAAGAATAATTAATCATTGCTATCAATCTAAGAGAAATATCTATTTATTAATTTTAGATAACTATCAAAATTTGAAATATATTTACATTGATTTGATCAACTGTGCACTTATTATAATTATAGAGATAACTCAATTGAGAAGGAGAAAAGTAACAGAGACTGATGTAACAGTAGTACTAATAAATGAGAAATCTGGATTTCTATATATCTTCATATTTGAGCTACAGGGAAATGCTGTAGACCTCTAAGCATACGTATATAGTTTACATTAGAATAAAATTCTGTGGGGATAGTGGAATAAAGATACAATTTCAAAAGACATGAGAACAATTCATAGTTTGTACTATTTGCAAAAGAGTACAGATTCTTTTGATTTCATTGAATATTAAATTACATATGATAAAATTTGGTCATTTAAAATGTACAGTTGAGAACCTCGGTCATTGGGTACAGCCATGGGCCTTCCACCATAATTAACATGTAGAACAATTCCATCCCACTGAAGAACTTCCTCCGACCCTGGGCAGTCAGTCTCCTTGCCTGACACCAGAACAAGACAACCACTTTGGATCTCACCCAAATAGAACCATACAATATGTAAGACTGTTGTGTTTGACTTTTTAACTCAGCACAATGACTTCAGATTCACCAAAACACGGTGTTCCTTTCAGTCTTATGCCACTATGTGTCTGTGGACCCCCCCCCGCTGTGGATATTTGAGTTGTTCTCTGCTCCGGACATAATGAATAACACTACAGTGAAAATGTGAGTGAATATATGCTTTTATTTCCCTTAGGTAGGTACATCGGAGTAAGACTGCTAGGTCATATGTTAAATATAAGTTTAACTTTGTAATATGCTACTATATTGTTTTCCAGAGTGGTTCTGCCATTTTGCATTCCCACTGGTAAAATGTGAAGTTCCTATTGTTTCATATTCCCACCAATGTTTGGTCCTGCCCATCTTTTAATGTTAGCCATGCTAGTAGGCATGTAGTGGCATCTTATTTGGTTCCACATGTACATCCTTGATGTCCAGGGACGCACTGCATCTTTTCTCATGCTTATGGATGACTCCAGTGTTATATTTTATGATTATGAAGAGTCTATTCAAATCCTTTCCTTTTGCCCATTTTACCCTGGTTTGTCTTGTATTATTCAGTTGTCAATTTTGAATATAAGCAATGATCAAGGGTGTTTGGAAAATATTTTCCCAAGTTGTAGCTTGACTTTTTATTTTCTTAACAATGGGTTTTGAAGAAAAAAAATTTTAATTTTGATGAAGTCTCTTAGGCCAATTTTTCTCTTCTGGTTTATGCTTATGACATCTTAGTTAAGGAATCTTTGCCTCAACTCAACCTCACAGAGATGTTCTCCTGAAGTCTTTTCCAGATTTATAGTTTTTGCTCTTTTATAAGGTCTATGATCAGTGTACAGAGTGCTAAATGTTTGAACAACTTAGTTGAGTTTTGTTATTGTTTTGAGGGTACAGAGCTTTCTTCATTCTTTATTCCACTATATTAAAAACCCAGCCCCTAAATAGTTTAATCTTTCTAAATGTAGAATATAAATGTCTGAACACAATAACTAAGAAAATGCCATGAAGGCTATGTTAACCAGTTAGGTGAAAATATTTCAAATTGTATATAAAACCAGCATACTGTATCCCATGACTGCATTAATGTACTCAGCTATGATTTAATTAAAAAAAAGAAAAAGTCAGTATTTTCTTTTCACTTAATTGTATTCTTTGCAATAATTTAAATTTATGGTAAAAAATGTCAAATGTATGTAAGTATATAGAGAGTTTTTTTAATTCCAAATTAATATGAGGGTACAACTTTTTAGATTATAGTGTTCTCACTTCCACAGTTAAGTTCCAGGTGGAAAAGAGCTCCTCACCCAGGGGGCATGTGGCACACCCTCAGTTGTTTTCCTTAGATGAGATCCTGCCACATGCCCTCCCTCCTTCCCTCTCTCTCCTCCCCCTGCCCCCATGCTAGACTATTTTGTGTTTTATTGTTCATATGAGTATGTAATTGTTTATAAATTAGTTTCATATTAGTATTGAGTACGTTGGGTATTTATTTTTCCATTCTTGAGACACATTCTTCTTAGTACAGTATATATGGAGTTTTTAAAAATTGTTCTAAGATGCACATGAGCAAAAGCATCTGAAGATCTCTAGATCATCATTTACGTCTGGTTTCTATGAAAGGCATGGGCACTAAGTGGCAATGGAGAGCCTGTGTCATTTTTTCCTCTTTCCTTTTCTAGATCATTTTGATCTCTGAAACTCTCTTGAAGGAAGTTTATATTAAGCACAAGTACAGAAAAAAACTAAATTGGATACACTGGGAAGCTATGATGTGAAAACTTACTTGTGATATGACATGAGAACTGTATAAGATCAGGGGGGTAATTAATTGTAAAACCCTCCATAAAGCAATATGTGAGACCACGCATCTGTAGACTAGAATAATAACATCTTATGGCTTAGGACCATCCATGCAAACACTTAGGGTACGGCTGTATTCTTTTTATAAGCAACTTAAAGATTATCTGGATTTTTTTTATCCTATATTCAGAGAATATTGCTCATTCAAAAATTCTTTCTTATATTAGACTAAAACATGCCGGTTCCTAAATTTCTATTCATGAGTTCAAGTATTCATTTCGGTCTCTCTTCTATTATCCTTCTAATATTTTAAGATAGGTTTCATATATCGTTTCTTCAGCTTAGGACTTCCCCTGGTTCTTTAACTGTTCCTTGCATAAAATGGTTTCAAGGAATATTGCCACCAGTTGATCTCTCCAAGAAGATTCTGATTGGGATCAGATTCAATTTTCCTGTTGGCTTCCGTGCCCTGGCTCTAGCAAGTACTGCTGTTCCCTTTGATCTTGGAGCCCTGAATAGAGTCACTGTCAGGCTTTCTGCTGCCCAAGCATTTTCTACAACTCCCGGGTGCTTCCTGTGTGGCACATTTGACCAGTGTCATAGTGTTCTGAAACAGATAAAGAAGCTCCATGCTGATCTCTGCTTCATTAACTATGGTCATGGCTGTGACTTCATACATACTTAAAGATCTATACAAATTGCACAGAATAAATGCAAAATACTGCTCCAGGGTTCACAAACCTAACTGTGTAAATACAAAATGGACTAGAATTAGGCTTAACAAAAGCATAGGATCAAAAGCAAGGCCTTTGCTTCATTTATATGCAACATGATGGAATTCACAAATGAACATTTATTTGTCACCAGCTCCATACAAGGCCCTATATCTGATGCTTTCCTTTCCACAACCCTTGTAGGAAGATATTATAATTTTCTTTAATTTTTTTTGACAGAGTCTCACTTTGTTGGCCCCCCCCCCCCCACATGCCTAACCCTGGTAGAATACCATGGCATCATAGCTTAAAGCAACCTCAAACTCTTGGGTTCAAGTGATCCCCTTGCCTCAGCCTCCTGAGTAACTGGGACTACAGGTGTCTGTTCAACGCCCAGCTACTTTTTAGAGATGGGTCTTGCTCTTGCTCAGGCTGGGCTTGAACTAATGAGCTCAAGCAAGCACCTGCCTTGGCCTCCAAGAGTGGTAATTTTTCATTTTACATTTTAAAAATTATGGAATAATTCTGGATTCAGCTCTGAGATGGAAAGAGCTTAGACATCATCACTTCTGTCCTTACAAGCAGAAAATAGCTGAACAAACTGAAAATCAATGGTTTTTCTTATATCCATCAGAGAATTGAGGTCTCAAGGGCAAACTAACATCCTGAAATCTATAGAGATATGTGAACACAGAGATTGACAGCTGAGATCAGCTCATGTGGAACCATAAACTGATAGAAATATTAAAATGATAGATTTGATGAATTGCCAGAAGCAGAGGGTGGACTGGCTTGAGAGTGAGAAATTCCTAATTAGCAGGCACAGTCAGTGGCTTATACCTGCTGGAACACCCCCCCGCCCGCCCAGGTTCTCATGTATGGGTTACTATGTTTTCAAGGTGACTTATGTATAAGCAAATGCATCAGTCAGATTGAGACAAGCTCTATGGATTTATAACATCCAAGAAGGTAAATGTTAGTTGTGCCAAAGACTTAGGGGCTTATATCAAGAATGCATTGGCATCTCCATGATCC
>NW_003852407.1:9086-9699 GCF_000181295.1 Otolemur garnettii | reverse complement strand
TAAGAACTGCAGGGCCAAGATATACAGCAAAGAGTGACTAAATGCTGAGAGTTCTCAAAGATGAAACAAGAGGGGGGCAGGCTCATCAAACACCTCCCTGAAGAAGAAAATGCTCCAGTGAACAGCTGATACTTTCCATCTTTCTAGCCATTGTATCCCATAATTTCTATCATATGAAATGGGTTGTAATTTTTGGATTGGGAAAAGGTTTGCGGGGGGGGGGTTTTTTTTTTTTTCTCTTTTTTTAATGTAAGCCTTATTTTACAATGTCATATGACCACCATATGAATAATAATATTAGACCCAGATTGATAGAATGACCAGACTCAGTTTCCAAATAAATTAAAAGGGCAAATTAAATAGTTTACATATTTAGAAATATGGAAGAAGGTTAATGCAGTCAGAACTCATGGAAGAGATTTGTAGACATCTTCCCTCCCATGACCCGCAAGCAAGTTTTCACTGGGAGGGCAGCTCACAGCTGTGAGCTTACCATCAGAATGAACACAGTCCCTGTCAGGCTTTCTGCTGCCCAAGCATTTTCTACAACTCCAGATCCATAATGCACATAGGGACGTCTAGAAGTAAGCCCAGAATCAGCCCATCAGAGTTG
>NW_003852407.1:2266-8363 GCF_000181295.1 Otolemur garnettii | reverse complement strand
TAATATGATACGTTACGCTTATATGCATTACACTTTTCATCGTGATACCCAGGATTAAAGGATGAGCATAGCAATAAATGTTCCATTTTGTAATGTAAGAATTTATGGATAAGCTCACTAAAATTATACACAGTCACAGTCTCTTTTTAACTATTCAGTGCATTAGCAGTTTTAAGCCTGTGCCTCCCTGGGACATTACTAGAACTTTAATATTTTTCATTCCCATAATAAATTCATAGTAAAAATTTTGTAGCCCCAAATGCCAGCACAGATCATTTGATAACTCATATCCAGCCATTTACCAACATAAAGTCACATTCCTCATGCCTGACAAGATCAACAGAGATCTATTCAGGTGGGTAGTTTGGTGAGAGGGCAAATGAGTCGATTTCAACAGGACAAAGAGCCACTGAAATTGACGTAAGAGTGGGAAGGGGAGGGTAGGAGCATGTCATTTACTCATTAGATTCAGAAAACTATGAAAAGAAATGTGATGGCCAGGAATGTGCATATCTACTGAGAGTTTGAGCTTCTATGGAGACTTGGGCTTTTACTTACCTACTGAAAAGATTCTTATCCTCAGTACAGTCAGCCAGACAGGGAAGATTAAAGGCTCCCGTGTAATTTCTGAAAGTTCAACATCCTCTTATTTTATTCCATCCCCTACCTTCAATTGATTAATAAATACAGTTGTGTTAATGATTGCCACATATCACTATTTCAACATTCATAGAGATGGATTGTTTTCAGGTTTGGAAGTAGTTAGTTATCCCTAAATAAAGTGCTACTCAGTAGGACTGCTTGGAAGTTAATTGTGAACAGGGAGACCTTTCCAGAGAGTCTTGTCCTTAGCAAATACACATACGAAGTTGGATAATTAAATTCATGAACTTGTCATAGATAAAGTGTTATATACCTCATGGCTGAATATCACTATGGTCACCAAGAGGAGTACTTCAAGAGTGCCCATAGTGATATTAAACAACGAGGTATGTAGCACATTTTTTAGGATGAGTTTATGAATTTCAATATCCAACTTCATATACTCCATTCAAGACAACAGAAATGGTAATTAGGTATCTGTTTTCCAAAAAATTGTGGAATTCTGAGTTTTATTTTCATTATATTAAGAGGAAAAAATATCAAGCAAAATACAGTAGAACCACTGTAAGTTGACCATGCAAAAGACTGTAACAAACTGGTCAATGTACAGACATGGTCAACATAAGGAACTAGGCCTAGTATACATACATGTGGTGCATGTCTAGTCTATGAAAATTAGGTCAACTTAAGGAGGTAGTCAATGTAGAAAGGTAGTCACCTAGGAAGGTTCTACTGTATTTCCTTTTTACTTCTGATAATTTCTGTCACCCACTGCCATATCAGGTCTATACCAAGTGCTGAAGTAAAGGAGCAGATAGCAGTGCTAGTCCTGAGGTTGTCTTTGGTCACTAGTTCTTAAAATTAGCTTAAAGTGTCTCTTTTATAAGGAGAATCTCAAGTCAAATATTTTAACTGTTAAAAATATCATGCATACTGAAGACTTTACAAACATTTAGAGAAGAAAATAAAGCAAACAGCTGTTTGACATCATTCACAGGAGGGAGGGGCAAGATGGCTGACTGTAGCCAGCTTTTGACAGAAGCTCCCATCCAGAGGGAAGGATTATCACCAGAAATTACCCAACAATGCTGAAGACTGGGAGCTGAGCTGAGAAAGACCAGTGAGTGATAACTGCACATCACCCCTGCTGAGGCAAACTGCGACTCCTAGAAAGCAAAATTCAGGTACAAAACTCATTCCAAAGGAAAAGTATCAACCCCCTCCCTCAGGAGTGTTGAGTTTTTTTGTTTTTTTTTTTTCTTTTTGGCTCACTGTAGGTTTTCAACAGGTGAGCAGTGAACTGTGGACCTCTTGTCTCACCCCACAGGAGAGATTTGTAGGAAGTGGGGACTACTTATCCAGAGGGACCCTGCTTTGACCCTGAGCACTCTCTTGCCAGGCATGAAAGTTGAACTAACATTTTCCCTGCCATTTTGAACTTTCAGTCCACCTTCTCCCATTGCCTGATGGTCCAGAAGCCTAGCCCCTGCAGAGACCAGAATGTCTGCAGTTCATTGCCAAGTCCGGGCACTGCAAGGGCTATGGTAGAAAAGCTACACTGTAACAGTGAGCCCAGCAGTAGTGCAGACAAAGGGAGAAGGCTGTTGGGCTTGGGCTGCCAAAGTGCAAACCAGTTCAAGGAGGAGGCTTGCAAGCCACACACCTGGCCCTGCCAAAACCCAGTGCACCATGCCCCACCCTACCAAGACACTCACCATGAGCTCTGCCTGCTGGAGCCACCATGCACCCACCCTGCCAGAACCATGCATGCCACATGCCCTGCCCTGCTGCTAGAGCTGTATGCCCCATGCTCCCAAAGCAACCACTACAGCTACTTCCCTGGCCACAGGAGCCACCTGGGAGTTGTGCAGGAACACCTCTCATGAAGATTCAGCAATAGTAGAGTGATCCCACCAGAGTCTAATCTTGGAGCGACATGTCCCCAACTCTAAGGACTGCCAGAGGAAACCAGACCTCGCTCTATAGGGATACTGGTGCTGCAGAGCAGCTTGGGAAAAGGCACAGTAGCTGAGCAATAAAAGCACTTGCTTGACTTGTTATCCTCACAATTAGACTGAGTTCAGGTGGAACACTCCCCAGTGGCTATTGAGTATCCAAGACAGGCAGACTTCAGCTCCCCTAGCCAGCTTGTGGCAAATTTGCCAGCCAAATTTGGATGGCAAATAAGATCAACAGAATTGAGGTAAAGATTGAATTAGAATTTCAAGGAGTAATTCTAAAGGTAGTGGCTGGGCCGAGGGGGCTTTGACCTCCCTTAGACTCTGACAGGTGCAAAGCCCCGGCACATCTGCTTATTGCAGGGAACAGGACCTCAGCCCTGTGCAGTCACCAGTGACTGGGTGTGGAAAAGCAGCAATGTGGAGAAAGAGATGCAGCCCCCTGGTCCAACTCTGCTAGTGGGTGGGCATTTCTGAATCCACAGAGCACTGGAGCAAGTCAAATTTCAGCAGCCTCTGCCTTCTAGTTACTGGAGACATTTTAAACTCTCCCACATAAGAGTTCATACTGACTGGGTCAATTGGTTTGGAACTTCTAACCTGGGCCAATCACTCAAGGACCCTCTCAGGTGGTACACTGGTTGTGTGGTAACAGGAAGGGTTGATTTTCCTCTTCCAGTTGTTGTCCATGGGAGGTGGGGTGTCTTCATTGCTTGTATTTCTCCACAGTTGAGACTTCAAACCAGAGTCAGTGATCCACTAGGATCAGACAAGGACCAACTGAATACAAGACAGAGTTACCTAATCCCACCACACCAAGCAGGTCTCCTCAGCCTCAGACTGTAATACTATATAGGTCCTTTGCAAATCTGTAGGGGAAAAAGCTACAGTCATCAGTCCCAGATCCTTGACAAAGGACTGGTTAACCACAACTATAGGAGCCCCTAATCCAATTTCACCTTATCTAACCATCTAGCCAAACAGTGAAAAATAATCATGGGAAAGAATCAGCAGGAAAAAATATGGCAACATGAATAATCAGAGTAGATCAACTCCCCCAAGAAATAACAAAACAAACACACCAGATGATCCCATTCATAAACAAATGGCTGAGACATCAGAAATTGAGTTCAGAATTTGGATGGCAAATAAGATCAACAGAATTGAGGTAAAGATTGAATTAGAATTTCAAGGAGTAATTCTAAAGTTGTCTCAAGCCACTGTGAATTGTGTTTCAATGAATACAAATACAAAATCACCAAAGATTTTGACATATTGAGGCAAGAACTTGCAGCCCTCAAAGATCTGAAAAATACAGTAGAATCCCTTAGTAACAGAATAGAGCAGGAAGAAGAAAGGATCTCTGACACTGAAAACACAGTTTTTGAATGCTCCAAAACACTCAAAAAGGAAGAGAAGTGGAGAGCAAAAATGAATCATTCTCTCAGAGAGCTTTGGGATAATTCTACTATTCACCTCATAGGAATTCTACTATTTGCCTAATAGTAATCCTACTATTCACGTAATAGGAATTCCTGAAGGCAATGAAGTTACTTCAAAAGGCAAAGATGCCCTACTGAAGAAATAATCAAGGAGAACTTCCCAAATATGGCAAGAATTTCTGAAATTTAGATAGCAGACAGTTTCAGAACCCAGCATGACTCAACCCTAATAAAACATCTCCCAGACACATCATAATTAACTTCACCGAAGTTAATATGAAGGAGAAAATTTTGCAAGCAGCTAGACGTAAGAAAACCATAACCTACAAGGGGAAGAATATTAGAATGACTGCCGATCTCTCTGCTGAAACCTTTCAAGCTAGAAGAGGGTGGTCATCAACCTTTAATCTTCTAAAACAAAATAACTTTCAACCCAGTATCCAGCTAAACTGAGTTTCCTGTATCCAGCTAAACTGAGTTTCATTTATGATAGAGAAATTAAATACGTGTTAACAACAGTCACAGTTGAAGAAATTTGCCATAACTAAACCAGCTCTCCAAGATATTCTCAGACCTATCCTCCATAATGAACAGCACAATCCTCCACCACCAAAGTAAACTCACTCAGAAACTTTTGATCAAATTCCAACTTCCATGGTGACAAAAAGATTAAAAATGTCCACTGGACTTTTGAAAGACTCGATACCCAAAATACTACCAGGCTTATCAATACGGTTGATTAATGTGAATGAATTAAATTGTCCTCTAAAGAAGCACAGGCTGGCTGACTGGATACAAAAACTCAGGCCAGATATCTGCTGAATACAAGAATCTCATCTTACCTTAAAAGATAAATATAGATTCAAGGTGAAGGGATGGTCATCTATAATTCAGGCAAATGGAAATCAGAAAAAAGTAGGGGTGGCAATTTTATTTGCAGATACATTAGGCTTTAAACCAACAAAAGTAAGGAAAGACAAGGATGGTCACTTCATATTTGTTAAGGGCAACACTCAACATGATGACAGATCAATTACTAACATGTATGCACCCAACCAGAATGCACCTCAATTTATAAGAGAGATTCTAACAGACATGAGCAACTTGATTTCCTCCTGCACTGTAATAGTCGGAGATTTTAACACCCCTTTTGCATTGTTGGATAGATCCTCCAATAAGAAACTAAGCAAAGAAATTATAGACTTAAACTTAACCATTCAACAATTGAATTTAACAGACATTTACAGAACATTTCATCCTAACAAAACTGAATACACGTTCTTCTCATCAGCCCATGGAACATCCTCAAAATTGAACACATCTTACATCACAAATCTATCCTCAGAAAATTTAAAAGAATAGAAATAATTCCTTGTATTTTCTTGGTCCATCATAGAATAAAAGTTAAACTCATTAACATCAGGAATCTGCATACTCATACAAAATCATGGAAACTAAATAAACTCATGTTGAATGATAGCTAGGTCATAGATGAAATTAAGAAGGAAATTACCAAATTTTGGAACAAAACCATAATGAAGACATGAATTACCAGAACCTCTGGGATACCGCAATGGCAGTCCTAAGATGGAAATTTATAGTATTGCAAGCATTCCTCAAAAGAACAGAAAGAGAGGAAGTCAACAACTTAATGGGACATCTCAAGCAACTGAAAAAGGAAGAACATTCCAACCCCAAACCCAGCAGAAGAAAAGAAATAACTAAAAATAGAGCGGAATTAAATGAAATTGAAAACAAAAGGATTATACAACAGATCAATAAATCAAAAAGTTGGTTTTTTGGAAAAGTCAATAAAATAGATAAACCTTTGGGCAACCTAACCAGAAATAAAAGAGTAAAATTCCTAATTTCATCCATCAGAAATGATAAAGATGAAATAACAACAGACTCCTCAGAAATTA
Source organism: Otolemur garnettii (assembly GCF_000181295.1). NCBI lineage: Eukaryota > Metazoa > Chordata > Mammalia > Primates > Galagidae > Otolemur > Otolemur garnettii. The sequence continues at coordinate 2,438 of NW_003852407.1, read as the reverse complement.
AAAAAATCCTTAATGAATATTACCAAAAACTCTATTCTCAGAAGTATGAAAATCTGAAGGAAATAGAGCAATACTTGAAACACCTTCCTAGACTTAGCCAGAATGAAGTGGAATTGTTGAACAGGCCTATATCAAGTTCTGAAATAGCATCAACTATACAAAATCTCCCTAA
>NW_003852407.1:0-2246 GCF_000181295.1 Otolemur garnettii | reverse complement strand
AAACTAAGCAAAGAAATTATAGACTTAAACTTAACCATTCAACAATTGAATTTAACAGACATTTACAGAACATTTCATCCTAACAAAACTGAATACACATTCTTCTCATCAGCCCATGGAACATCCTCAAAATTGAACATATCTTACGTCACAAATCTATCCTCAGAAAATTTAAAAGAATAGAAATAATTCCTTGTATTTTCTTGGGCCATCATAGAATAAAAGTTAAACTCATTAACAACAGGAATCTGCATACTCATACAAAATCATGGAAACTAAAGAAACTCATGTTGAATGATAGCTGGGTCATAGATGAAATTAAGAAGGAAATTACCAAATTTTGGAACAAAACCATAATGAAGACACGAATTACCAGAACCTCTGGGATACCACAACGGCAGTCCTAAGACGGAAATTTATAGTATTGCAGGCATTTCTCAAAAGAACAGAAAGAGAGGAAGTCAACAACTTAATGGGACATCTCAAGCAACTGAAAAAGGAAGAACATTCCAACTCCAAACCCAGCAGAAGAAAATAAATAACTAAAAATAGAGCAGAATTAAATGAAATTGAAAACAAAAGGATTATGCAACAGATTAATAAATCAAAAAGTTGGCTTTTTGGAAAAGTCACTAAAATAGATAAACCTTTGGGCAACCTAACCAGAAATAAAAGAGTAAAATCCCTAATTTCATCAATCAGAAATGATAAAGATGAAATAACAACAGACTCCTCAGAAATTCAAAAAATTCTTAATGAATATTACAAAAATCTCTATTCTCAGAAGTATGCAAATCTGAAGGAAATAGAGCAATACTTGAAACATGCCACCTTCCTAGACTTAGCCAGAATGAACTGGAATTGTTGAACAGGCCTATATCAAGTTCTGAAATAGCATCAACTATACAAAATCTCCCTAAAAAGAAAAGTCCAGGACCAGATGGCTTCACATCAGAATTCTACCAAACCTTTAAAGAAGAACTTGTACCTATATTACTTAACCTTTTCTAAAACATAGAAAAAGAAGGAATACTTCCCAACACATTCTATGAAGCAAATATCACACTGATACCCAAACCAGGAAAAGACTCGACAAGAAAAGAAAATTATAGACCAATATCTCTAATGAATATTGATGCAAAAATATTCAATATCATCCAGCAACACATCAAACAAATTATACATCATGACCAGGGTCCCAAGGATGTATGGGCTTCATCCCAGGGTCCCAAGGATGTGGGTTTCATCCCAGGGTCCCAAGGATGATTCAATATATTAAAATCTATAAATATAATACATCACATAAACAAAATAAAAAACAAAGACCATATGATCTCTCAGGGTCCCAAGGATGTGGGTTTCATCCCAGGGTCCCAAGGATGATTCAATATATTAAAATCTATAAATATAATACATCACGTAAACAAAATAAAAAACAAAGACCATATGATCTCTCAACTGATGCAGAAAAAGCTTTTGATAATACCTGGCATCCTTTCTTGATCCGAAAGCTTAAGAAAATAGGTATAGAATGTATCAAAATTTTTGGTGATTTTATGTTCTTAAACTGATAGAGGCCATTTACAGCAAATCCACAGCCAATATCATATTGAATGGAGTTAAACTGAAATAATTTCCATTCATATAAGGAACCAGGCAAGGTTGCCCATTGTCTCCACTCCTTTTTAACCTTGTAGTAGAAGTCTTAGCCATTGCACACAGGCAAGAGAAGGTGATCAAGGGTATCCACATGGGATCAGAGGAGATTGAAATGTCACTCTTTGTAGATGATATGATTGTATATCTGGAAAACCCCAGGGACTCAACTACAAAACTCCTAGAAGTTATCAAGGAATACAGCAGCATCTCAGGATACAAAATCAATAATCACAAATCTGTAGCCTTTATATAAACCAACAATAGTCAAGGTGAAAAAACAATAAAGAACTCTATTCCCTTTACAATTGTGCCAAAGAAGATGAAACATCTGGGAGTGTATCTAACTAAGAATGTGAAAGAGCTCTATAAAGAGAACAATGGAACTCTGAAAAAAAGAAATACCTGAAGATGTTAACAAATGGAAAAACATACCATGCTCATGGCTGGGAAGAACCAACACATTTAAAATGTCTATACTTCCCAAAGCAATCTACAGATTTAATGCAATCCCTATTAAAGTACCTCTGTCATGCTTTAAAGATCTGGAAAAATTAGTACTTCGTTTTATATGGAAACAGAAAAAAAAA
>NW_003852406.1:36340716-36342412 GCF_000181295.1 Otolemur garnettii | reverse complement strand
TGACCACAAACATGGGGAACATAATTTGATTCGCCAAATAATCACTACTGTGTTACGGAAAAGTACAAGATGGGACAATTTTTTAAAACCACACACGTGTACAGATTTCAGAGAAAGAAATCAACCTTCTTAACATATATCAACTTATAATATTCTTTATGGAATAAATGTATTTCATAACTAAAAGTGAATTTGGATTTAAAAAAAAAACTCCCTGAAAGAGAACTAAGAATAGCAAGTAGATTCTTCCTGTTTATTGATTATTCCCATCAATAATTTTAGCTCATGAGAATTATCCAGCCAATAAAATCAAACTTGTTCCACATGGTAGAGATCTTTGAAAGGGAAGAGGGATGCTGTGCAGAATACCAATCTCCAACCCCTTTTGATTTTCTCTGTTTGGGGAATGAACTCGAGATGAAATAGGGGTCCTTATTCTTTGGTGAGGTGTTGCAGAAAGCAGAACTTTTCACTCTTTCATGCCACGGTATCTACAGAGGTTTCAGGCACTCACTCATAGAGAGCTAAATAAGCAAAGTCATATGCCAAGAGTGAGTGTGACTCCTCTACAGACAGAACCAGTGAAAGCCTGGAGCCACCATAGAATGGTCATGAAGGTAACCCCATGTGGGTATGATGGATTTACCTTCACAATTTGCAATTACCTCCCCTTAGCTTTCCCCACTCTCTCCATTTCCTTTCTATTCCATCCAGAAAGATTGAGGGAGTGAAATCTGCAGAAAGAATGTGATAATGATAGTAGTAAAATCAAGAGTGGGAAATGGATTAAGAAAAGAAGATGACAATAATCCTGAAGCAGAGAGCAGGTATGGAATTTGGAATTAATTCCCAGACTAATTAACTCCTGAGCAAATCTGTACTCCATCCCACCCTCCACCTTCTCTCCCTCTAAGTGTTTTGAAGATTATTAAATACAGAATGAGCATGTACAGAAATACAGAATGAGTCATACCTGTAATCTCAGCACTTTGGGACACTAATGACTCAAGGCCAGGAGTTCTAGACCAGCCTGGGCAATACAGTGAGACTGTATCTCTAGAAAAAATTTAGAAAATGACCTGAGTGTGATGGTGTATGCCTGTCATCCTCCTACTCGTGAGTAAGCCCTGATCGTTTAAGACAATTCACTTAACTCAGCCACCATGGCTTTCCTTACAGGGCTCTCTTCCCAAAATCAAGGCAAATTTATTGAAAGTCCATATCAAGTTCTAAGATAGGAACTTACAAGACCATAAATACAAACTGTAATCGGTAATCATTGACTAACACAATCTGCCAGTCATTTAATGTTCAAAACAACCCCTGAGGTAGACATTACATATTACACATGAAAAATGTTAATGTGGGTAAACATTCTTAACGTCTTAAGGAGGTGGAGGAGATGGAATTAGAATCCAGTCTAGGACCAGAGCCCAATCCTAGCCCCTTGAGATACCTGTCAGGTAAACACAGGGACACAGCATTACACTGAACTGGATTTGCTCAAGGGAACACCTTCACACAAAATTTCTAATTCACATTTGGACATGACAGGGTAAAAAGCCAATTATAATCTATGTAATAGGTCCTTTGAGAGAGAAGATGTAGGTTTAGATGGTTAAAGAAGGTGTCTCAGAGGGAATAGCTTCTAATTCTGAACAGCATCCTATGAAAAAGTGGAATTTAACCGAGAAGT
>NW_003852406.1:36332303-36340332 GCF_000181295.1 Otolemur garnettii | reverse complement strand
GGTCCGGGCTGGGGATTCGAACCCGCCACCTTAGGTGTACGTGGCTGGCGCCTTAGCCGGTTGAGCTATAGGCCCCAAGCCTTGGACTTTATTTTGACAGAGAACTCATTAAAGGTTTTATTTAGAAAAATGACGTGATCAGATGTTTGTACATCCTGAAGTTTCCCAACCCTGGTACTGTGACTGGCATCTGGTAGTGGGTAACTCCTGGGGGGGAGAGGGAGGTGTCCTGTGAATGGCACAATGCCTGGCATTGCCCTGGGTGTCTACCCACTAGATGCAAGTTGCACCCCTCCCCTGCACTGTGGCAACCAAAAATACCTTCAGTCATTGCCAAGTGTCCACTGGAGGAAAATATGACCCTGAACTGAGAACCACTGGACTAGACTGAGGACACTGGACTGGAGACCAGTAACTGGCAAACCCATGAAGGCAATGAAAAGCCCATTGCAATCATTTAGTCAAGGGAGGACTGAACCTGAATGGTGACTTTCTCTATTCCCTCTCATTCATGTGGCTTTATTATCTGGCCCTCCCTAATCAGATGAGATTCAAAGTCTACTCTGCAAAACACTCTCTACCTTTGAAGAGCATATGACATAGAAGTCCCACCAGCATCCTTCCTGCTCACAGACATCACAGTCCTCCTTGGCACAGCCTTCACTCACCAAGGACAAGATCATATGGTCCTGCATCTGCTTCTTCATATCAAATCTCCCACAAACCTGTTGGAATTAAGCCCCAACCAACACTGTAAGCTTCTCTGTACTAACAATGAGCGCGCTCCCCTGTACCACAGACCTGACTGCGGCGTCTAGAACCTCTCTGCCTCCGAAATCTCAAACACGATATTCTCTCCTCAGGCACAATCTCTAACAGATTCATTCTGTATTGTCACTACACCTGTTTATTCTCCACTGTCCTTACAAACTTCAACCTTTTGATTTGTCAACTTCCTATTAATTTATTAGATTTATTTGCTTTCATTTTCAGCATATAACCCATGGTCTATCCCAGGAATATCTGTCCCTTGCCCTCTAGGAATTGTCATCATGAAGTCCCAAAGAATCACAAATTCTAGATGTCTAGAAGAGAACTATATTCTCCAAAACCTACTTCCTCTTTAGCATCCTGACTCAGAGTACCTCAGAGACACAAATCAGAAACCCAAGGAAATCATCTACTCCACTTTCCCACATCCAACAAATGGCAAGCCTGATTAATTCTAAATCCTATATATTCCCCATAGCTATTTCTTTCCATCCCACTCCCTATGCTTCACTTTAGACACTTCTGATCACTCAGAAGCTAATTTAAGTTTCCTTCAACCCATTCTCCACTCTGCCACCAGAGTGATATTTTATAAATGCCAACCTGTTTATGGCTCAAAATTCTTCAGAGTGAGATATATGGCTTTGTTTCCATGTCTGCCCTCCTTTCCACCCATCATTCTCCCAACATATGCTCCATAAATCCTCATAAACTCTGCTCACACGTTCATGCCTTTATATGTGCTGCCTGGTACATAGACTTCTCTGTTTACAGCTGCTCCCATAGCCAACTCCTGCTTGGTCCTCAAGTCTCAGCCCATGCATTATCTCCTGAGCTACCAAGGAGACCTAGTAAATTCTTCCCCTTTGATCCATCTACAGCGACTACAGTGACTCCAACACGTCTCCACAGTCTCCACAGTGACTTCCAACACGTGATGACAGTGACCTGTGGTGACAGTTAACATACACAGAACACTTATCATATGCCCATGTTGTGCAAAACACTTCATTTGTATTCACACTTTCCCTTCACTAATAAACTACTATATTATCCTGCATTTTACTGAAGAAAACAAACTTTAAGAAATTAAGCCATTTACCTAAAGTTTACACGTGAAATAGGAAATCCAGGACAGTCTGACTACAGAGCCCACTTCAGCCTCTAAGCTTCAATAATGTATCTTTATGTCTGATTTCTTAAAAGCAGACTGTAAACCAGTTGGGAATAGAGTCTTTCTTTTCATCTTTGTGTTCCTAGGAAGGTTGGGGAAAAGGGACAGGGGAGCACACAGAAGGGAGGAGCTGAAAGAAAATTTCAAATAGTGATAAATTCCATTTATAACTATGGAAGTTGGAGTTACCTATCAAGAACCCAGACTAAATTAGTAGATGAAGTGAAAATGGCAAGAATTAGTTGAGTAATCAAAGATACTGAGGATTTGGGGGAGGCTCATGTTTCTTCTCCCCAAATAAAAGAATAATAAGAAGCAATGGGATACTTTCAGGCACATGATTATTCATTAAAAATACAGAATCCATTTGAACTTGACCCAAGGAAATCCTTGTTCAGGTGGCATGAGGGCTGCGATCCTGGTAGAAGCAAACAAAATCAGAGCACACTGTCTACCTCTGCCATGTGGTGTTTACACAGTGTCCATATGTTCCCGCGCTCTTAACAAGAACCTACAGGTAAAACATTACCCTGAAAAGTATAGCCTAAAAATATAATGTGTCTGGTAGAAGCAGGGAGATAGACAGGGCTCAGACAAGGCAGAGGCACTAATACTCTGATTTTTATAAGGTGGGTGGGGCAGCAAGAGATAATATCTAAAGTTGATGAACAAAAGCAAAAAGTCATACGCATAGTTTTTAAATTTCAAAGAGGAATCATTACATTGAAATGAGGAACAGCAATATTAATCATATAGGAAGGAATGGGGAACTGAGCTAAATCCTCACCTGTGATAGCGCCAGCACCCAAGGCAAGAGCAATGTCAAGAATGCAATAATGGCACCGGAAAACTTAAACCACTGCAGGTCAACAAGCTAATATGAACATTCGTAAACAAAATCTATTTTACTGAGGATGTCTATGTTGCAATTACAAAGATGTCTGCAAGGAAAAGAAATGTCAAGTAAAATAATTTAAAAAGCTGGCCTGAAAAAATTATTTTATTGTAAGACCACCATTAAAACAACAACAACTTTTTGAGAGTGGATGCTGTCCACCATAAAATTTCAAAAATAAAGGTAGAGGAAAATATATACATACATATGTATGAAAGTGTATTCTCTTAGAGCTAAAGATGTGACAAGGATTTTACTGCTTCTCAGTAAAAGATCTGTGTGGGCTTGACTGAATAGGATCTACATACTCTTCCAGCTCTGAAAAAAAAATAATGAACTCAAATACAAATATTTGTTTGTTCCCTTAAGTCTTCTTTCTGTCTCTGGTGACAACAACTAGAGTACATTTCATTAGTTTTCTGAGAGAGATTGCAGCTGGCTTGGATCAGTGACCTATCTTCCAACACGTGCAAGAGCCTGTTTCTTTTATTCCTTTTTAACCTAAATTTTTATGTCTTCCTTATCTTTAATTTTAGCTTCACTCACATGCTCACCCAAATATATGTCTACTGACATACACACCGAGGAGCTTTTGCCCATCTGGGAAGGATGGGGATGACCATATATTTAAAGAAGTAGCAGATCAGCACCCAAAAATAATATCCCACTAGACAGACATTTAAGGTTAAGTTCATGAAGGATTAAACATATGACCACATCCCCCTGGAAAAACGCTTGGGCCAAGTAAACTTGCTTAATTCCTGGTGATATAAATGGATAATGTGATGTGCCATAGATATGATTAAAGAAATCCTAAAAAAGTTTGTTAATGGATAATCAACAAGTTATCTTTTGGGGGCTACGTAGCAAGTAAATGTACTTACTTACCATGCTTTAATTCTTGTATAGGTCACATAGAGACATTTATGCAGATAGGCTATATTTTTCATAGAAAAAAGACATTTATTTACTTTGTAAAGCAACAAATAGTAATTTAAATATCAACTGACTGCACTAAGAGGAACCCTAAATTATCTGTATTTTTTTCCTGCATTAGATTTTTAGAAAGAGATAAATTATAAAAGGTATTATTGTGGATTTATTCCAAAAAGATAACTTTGGGGTTATTTACTTGGCCAGCATGAAATCAGCATCTTCTCATCTATTTTCTGGGCATTTAGGACATACAATGAGAATTGATTTCTGGGTGACAGCCCCGAAACCTTGAAGAAGTTTCATTTATCATAGAAAGATTCAACTATGTTCCTACATTGTACTTACTAAGGACAAAAAGTAAGAGAATATACTTCACAAAAAACTCTTCCAGAATAGTTTCAATAATCTTCAGTTACCTAGATTAATACACCTATAATTTATATCATCCATTTCTCAACAGTCTGTGAAATAAGAATTTATAGTATAACAACAGCTTATATTTAAGAATATTTATATATACTCTCAATGACCTTTAGATTCATTACACAGCCAGGAGATGTCTTAAACTAAAATTTTGAGCTAAGAGAATTATAAACATACTATTTGAATCACCTGTAGTAATGAGTAAAATGAAAGAATCAAATGACATGTAAACAGGAGTCCCCCACAGCCCCAGGAGACTGTGTTATCTTTTCAGATTCTACAATGTTTCATGACAGAGGTTTAAGGCCTGGATGGGTGACTGGACTACAAGACCCAAAGGATTTCTGCCAGGCCTGACCTCCCGTGACCTACAGCATGACGACAGTTCCTTGGCCAGATTTTGAGGTGGTTTTGCTTTCCAGATTGTGTTCTTAGTAAAATATAAAATAGTTAAAAAGCATATAAATGCAAAATGCCACCCAAAGTAAAGAGTTTTACATGTCACGTAAAACTTAAATATGTTCAGTATCGAGACAATGGTGATGTATTTTAAAAAGATGTCAGTTTCTTTTAATGTGAACTCCCACAAAAAGCTTATTCTACAAAAATAGTATCCACTATTTATATAAAAAACCCAAAGCCCTAGGATTATCCCAAGTTATTATGGCTTTACAAACAAACTGTACAAAGCAACTTGAGGGAAAAAGAAAAAGAACATTTAACCCAAGTCTCACTGATTTCTCAATCTGTTCTTCAGCAGAGCAGTTTGCATGTGACACCTCACATGATGGCTGTTCCCCAAATCAGGACAAACTATTAGCGATCTCAGATAAACTTATCAGGATACTAAGAACTACAGAGGAAAATTAAAAACTTAATGTTAGGGGGCCTAATGCAATCCCACACAAACTCCTCCTGCTCCTCCTCTTGCTCTCCCTGTCTCTCCACCTCTCCTCCTAAGACAAAGACACAAAGGACTAGTAATCCCACTTCTGAGAAGTTGGTGCCAAAGGACCCTAACTCACCAAAGCCCTCCAAGCAAGCTGTGGAATCTGCCCACCACCATATAATTTGCCCACCATTTGCCCCATATAAAAGGGGTCCCTTCTAACTGCCCCCAGGCACAGATGCCACCTTTGCTCTGCCCAGGTGGGTCACCCTCCCCTTTCAATAAATATTGTCTGAACATCTCTGCTCCAGTCTCATCTTTGGGCATCGCTGCTTGCACCCTTCATTTCATATTGGGTCAAAGGGCCATTCACTTCTAGGAAGAAAATATAATAGGAAGAAAATTATAATGCTAGATATTTTTTCCTACAATTTTATAAAATCCTCACATTATGAAGCACTGCCTTCCAGTTAAAGGCCATAACTCAGGTCCTCTCTCTCAGCCTGTATTTCTCTGCCCTGGTTCACCCTGCATGATTAACACCTTGTCCTCCTTCCACGCCTAGTTCTTCCAGGAAGCTTTCCCTGGCCGACATCTCTTATCACCTTCCTCATCAATTCTCCAAAAATTATTAATTTCTGCTGAGGCATGCAGGCTCCACTGTGGTATTCTCTTGCCTCCAGCGTGTATGTGAGCATGTGTCTTCCTATAGACTGGGGGCCTTTTTCAGAATGCCTCCTGCATTTCACATCATTCATGTCTGTGTCTCCAGCACTCAGCATGCGCTTCACAGATGCTGGGCACTCAGTCAATATTTGTAATACAAACGAATACATATATGGACACATGTTGATTTAGAACAAGTGAGACACAGTCTTCCATCTGAGAGCAACACATGAGGAATAGGAGCCAAGTAAAAAATTCTTCAGACTGCTGCAACATCCTTCTCTCTGGATTGGTGTATTGGTACAGGCTTCTGACAATGCTCAAAATAGGGAAGGGGATCCAGGAAGATGTTGTTGACTCTCCTGATTAAAGGAAGAGTCAGCAGACTTATGAAGTACACAGACCTAGTAACCTGGCATGGGAAGCACAGCTTTTTACAGTACAAACGCTTTATGAAACACAGAGAAAAATGGCCAACATGGAAGGGATTTCTGCCCCATAGCCATTTGCCCTGAAGGACTTCTCTACCTTACTCAAGAGATTCCACTCTGAGGGGTGTGCGTGTGTGTGTGTGTGTGTGTGCATGTTTGGAGCGGGGTGAGTGGCTGTGCCTTAGTTTCAGAGAAAGAGATGTTTGGACTCCGGGGCCATATGTGATGTATTTTACTATAGAATCAATGTCAAATTGGTCATGTCAAAGGTTTTAATAAAAGCAAGAATTTTATCAAGGTGTTCCAAAACTTACACTAATCAGATTATTTCAGCAAAGAAAGTTCTAAAGATGATTTACATTATGACACAGCTTTCAAAGACAGACACAGGAGCAGGCATGTTCTTCTAGACTCTTCTATGATGGAGCTCTGAGATCCCACCTGCTCAGTATCTCAAGTGACAGCACACTAACACTCAGGGCAAGTCATTTGAGATCACTGCCTCTGTGGGGTTTGAATTGTTCGAATATTTGTTCTGAACAATAAAGTTTTGCTCCATTGTTTGAATAACTGTTCTGAACAATACAGTTTTACTTTCATTGACTGAAGGGGAAATCCTGTAGACAAAAATTACTGTCATTTGATGAACTCACAGTAGTTGTTAATGTGACACAACCTAGCGGCATCCACCACTACTTACCATACAGACACCTGGTTAAACTTTTCTCTTCAAAAGAATCTCTTTTAAATAGCATCACCTATAGTGTGGTAGGTCAAAGACATGTTGAATTTAAAATATGTAATCACCACTATGCTTTGTAACATTATGAGGCTTCAATATCCTTAGAGTTGAAAAAATATAAACACAGAAGAACATAAGATTTAGTCACTAATCTGATTCTTAGCTTTCAGAATTTGTTCATTATCCTATGCTTTGCTGCCTTTGCTATAAGCTCAGATCTTTGCACTGAAGTCAATGGGCTGCCATCAAAAGTGACAGTAGAAAGCCACATTATTTAAGAAAGGAGTTTGGTTACTTTCACATTAGAGCAGCACACTTACTAAAACTGCAGGCCTACCACGGGATAATGATAGTAATAGATGATTCATACACTGGTGTATTATTTAAACAGAACTAAATTCAGAAATGTTTACCACCAACACCCATACTTTCTGAAATCCACAAAAGGTCAAGAAAATGAAGGATGCATCTGTGTTCTTAACCCCCTCCTCTGCAGGAAGTTCTATCTAGTTAGATCTTGAAATAAGTAAATACTGCTGTCAGTTAATTGCTACTTTTACTCTTCCTGATCAGTGCTCTAACCAACACTTAGCTGTGGCCAGTTATTATTACAAAAGCACTAACTGCATCAGCAGTAAAATAAAAATATCTGGATGCTACTGCTAAATTAAGATTTTCTCTGTTTCCAGAGACAGAAATGAGCATCAAAAATAATTCAGTTTTAACAAGAATAATAAATATGACATGAGAAAGTCTAAACATTTAATTAAGTACTACATATTACATTTTGATCTTTCTTAGCTATAGGACCTCATTTCCACCCTGAGAGAGGGGCCAAATTCAACAGCCCTCCATCATTGGGCCACCTTTAGGCTTTCTGCAGGTGGAAGGGCTCTGCAGATATACCTTCAGAACAAGAATGATGGGAAGATTCGGGAGGTCAGGCGATACCATCAAGAAGCTGCCTATAGGCTCGGCGCCTATAGCTCAACCGGCTAAGGCCCCAGCCACGTACACCTAAGGTGGTGGGTTCGAATCCCCAGCCCGGACCCGCCAAACAACAATGACGGCTGTAACCAAAAAAAAATAGCCGGGCGTTGTG
>NW_003852406.1:36330419-36331770 GCF_000181295.1 Otolemur garnettii | reverse complement strand
TTTTTTTTTTTTTTTTGTGTGTGTGTACACATTTAGTTTTATTGTAACAAAGCAACTTGTACGCTTTTAACATTTAAAACTGAGCATCATCTTTCCTTTCCAGCGAAACAAAAAGAAAATTTAAAAATAAACAGAACAAAATTACAATAGAGAATGTCAATTCCAAATAAGATCCTACAGGTTCTGTTGATTCTCCCATTTGAGTGGCAGGGCTCAAGTCATCATTAGGAGAAAATTTATTTTAAAAGTGTCATCTTAAACTGCAAGGATGTCCGTTAAACATCACAATTAAACATGCCAAAGGAGAAGCCATGTTGTCAAAATGCCCACTTAACCCACCCAAACATCTCAAACCCACCCTCTGCTGACCTTCTATACCCCATTTTTTTAAGTTTTTTTTCTTTTTTTAAACAAGAGAAAGTAGACAGATACATGTTGGTAAATGCTAACTGTCCATATTCACATAGAGACACAGTGTACTCTCTGAGCCCAATATACAGAGAAAGGAGGGAAAAGGCTAGAAATAGAATTCTATGCACTACTACACAGGGGCCTAGCACCCTCCAGCTTCCAGCAGAGCCAAGGGAGCAGGTTTTTCTTTTTTCCCACAGAGCTCGGTGGTGTTGATTCCATACAGTTTTTGTTGAGACAGGAAGGGATAAAAATGAATTTGGAACAGAAACAAGTAGAGATTCTTTTTCCATTGTATTCTGCTCAAGGTATTTCCCCCCAAAATAAGTTGAGAATCATGGTGTAGAGAAGAGACCTCAAGAACAGGGTGACTGAGCACAAGAGGAAAAAAAAAAAAAAAGACTACAACTTGCTCCCAGGGACTGGAGAAAATTTTTAAAAAGGTTGGAATCCATCAGTGTTCTGTTAGTCATCTTCTCCTTCCTCCTCCTCTCCTTCTTCCCCTTCATCATCATCTTCATCTTCCTCACCTTCATCCTCATCCCCTTCTTCATCAATATCTTCCAAACCTTCTTCTTCATCATCATCTTCTTCTCCTTCTCCTTCTTCATCAGCCATTTCAGGAACCAAGTAGTACTGTAATGGATTTGGCCAAATATCATCTTTGATGACCTCTCCTAATTCATCTGCACCTGCATCAGAATGGTAAGTAAACAGGTAAAGAAGCTCTCTGGTTCCTCATGCTGCCTCTTCCTGCTGGCTTTGTTCTGTGTTTGACTGGAACGTTTCATCAAATCCTTGCCAGATTTCCATTTGATTTCAGTGGACTTTGAAGATGGATCACCACTCTCATTCAGATGAAATTCTTTGGAGAGAACTTTATTTTCAAAGTAAGGGTTTTCATCAAAATAAAAATCTATTCTGTAACCTGATTTAATAT
>NW_003852406.1:36322274-36330021 GCF_000181295.1 Otolemur garnettii | reverse complement strand
GTTGTTTGGCGGGTCCGGGCTGGGGATTCGAACCCGCCACCTTAGGTGTACGTGGCTGGCGCCTTAGCAGGTTGAGCTATAGGCGCCGAGCCTCTGTTCTACTTTAAAAATCTCCTCACTGGCTTGTTCATTAAGTCTGCCTATTTCATTTTGTACTTCATCAATATGTTCAATTGCTTCCTGCTGTTCTTTTTCTGAGCTCTCGTCGGCCCCGTGGTGATTGGAGTTGAGTTCCTTTTTACTGACTTTGGCCGCCGGCGCCGACACGGTGCTGCTCCGCGGTCGGGGCGGGGGCGGGGAGGGGGAGAGAAGGGAAGGCGAGGGGGGCGGGCAGGCGGCTTCCCCTCGCTGCACACCCGCGGGCGCTCGCTCGGTCTGGCCGCCTCCTCCCGGCGCTCGCTCGGTCGCTCTCCCTCCCCCTCGCTCGCTCCTGCGCGCGCGGCGTCCTCGCGACCTGACGACGAGGGAGGGGCTGGGGCGGCGGGCGGGCCGGGTCGGGGCTCCTGCTTACGGAGGGGAGGCGGCGGCGGGCGGCAGGCGGCTCGGATCCCTCGCTCGCGCTCCGGCTCCTGCTCGAGGCTCGCTCTCCCCGCTGTTTTCTCTCTTTCTCCTGTTTCTATTCCATGTCCCTATTTTCCTCAGTATTTTATGGTATCTTAATACAACAGTCAAAAAAGCAAGAATGTTGTCACCTTTAATGAGCCAGTAGGGAAATTTGGGAGAGCAGTGGAAAAAACTTGGAATCAGAACAAGGTTTTAATTTATTACTTTCACTCTTTCAGCTCAACTATTGCCATTAAGACTTTCTAATTGCCATCTAGACTTTCTTAAAAGACACTATTCTTATTCTTTCACCAGGAGTCTATGTCAATGTTTCTCAACCTTTTTTTTCTCATTATCACTAAACCATCACCCCAATAATGAGCCGTTTTAGACATTTAAAAAAATTGTTCTCCCTCTGTATGAATGTTAATGCCACTATATAATCTGTTCATATATGCTAGTCTTTTGGAGAAACATCAACCATTCCATTACAATATCTGAGATTCTTTTCACCCCCTAAGATCCAGGTTCACCTCCTTGGGGATGATACTGCCCCTGTCGGACAATGCATGCTTATTTAAGAAAAAGCTGCCGTTCTGAGTTTCCCAAACTAAGTCATTAATGAGTGTCTACATTTTCACTCTCTATAAAACAATTTTTATTTTCGTCCCTAACTACTTTTTCCTCTTTCCTACACTTATTCGTGAGATGAGATTGATATTGAGGAAAATATTGAACAATTAAGATCTAATAAAAATGTGTGTCTTGGGAGGACTATTAGGGTGATGGCTAAACAGTTTTAATCAAAATATGAAGAAATAAAAAAATTCAAGTCAGTATTTAAAATTTCATAAAAAATCAGTTTTACATGTAGTCTAGATGGGTATATATACACATATGTGTGTGTGTGTGTGTGTGTGTGTATGTATATACATATATATAGAGAGAGGGACAGAGAGATTTTAACAGAAACTAAAATTGGATGATTTCCTTCCAAAAGAAGAAAATGCTAAGCTGTGAGACTTGTTTTTAGTCAGAATCCTGGGTTAAATGGGCAATGGTTACATACTTTTCATTTTCTGTTCTTGACTTCTTGTAACTGATACTGAGAGACCCTCTGAAATCTGACGAGCAGGTCACCATTTTTCTCTTAACACTAGCAGTTTCAAGAAAAACAACCACCCATGGAAAATCTTTGGCTTCCAAGGCGACACTCCCTACTCCCTACCCCACCTACCCCACCCTTGTGAAGCAACTTCCCCATTCCTCAGCCAGGGCAAAGTTGCCCGCCCAGAGTAAAACGAGTTTTAAACCTTCCAATCAACAGTCTCCACATACCCCAGTATCCCTCACCCCCACCTCACCCCACCTGCGTGTGGTTTTCAGCCTTAAAAGCAGCCTGGGACAGCCTCCCGGGGTCCTTCCCCCGTGTGGCTGAGGGACCCTGACGTGTCAGCAATAAACTCACCTCTTGCGTTTTGCATCGACTTGCGTCTAGTGAGTGGTCTTTGGGGTGCGACCCCCGGTTTGTGTACAACAGTTTCTGTTAGCAGGAAACATGCATATGTTATGTCATGACTGGATTGTTTGACAGTAAATGCATTGATTCCTTGAGGGAGATTCCTTCTGAAACAGATAATAAAATTTCATCCCAAATATTCCTTGGTATAAAGAGAATTTTAAATTTAAGGCCATTTTTAATTAGAAAGCATTGGCTTCTCTACAAAACTTGAGTAACCTGATTTAGAATCAGAAAAGGCTGCTGGTCTCCCTATCACATGCTAATAGACCTGGCTACAGGGTCATCTGAAGCACAATACCTGTCTCCCAGGTTAATTTACGAATCAATTTCCCTCCATCTACCCATTCTCCCCCTACTACAGCAACCACTTGCTACACATATACTTTCCAGTTTCTCTCCCCCTCACCTTGTAAAAAAACATCTTTAAAAGCCACTATCACTGAGACTTTGGGAAATCATTCTCGTGGTTCCCCTCATGCACGTGGTATTTGAAAATAAACCTTTCTCTTATTAATCTACCATAACTATGAGTTGATGTTTTCAGTGATCCAACCTAGGAGAAAAGGGAAAGTTTCACCATGATCCCTTCATTTCCACTTGAGAATGCAAATGTTCTGATCTTCCCATCTCTTTCCAAAAATGTACACTCTGAAGGAGCTAAGGAAATTTCAGCCCAAATTATTATTCCTTGATATAAAGAATATTTTAAATTAAAAGGCCATTTTTGATCAGAAAGCACTGGGCTCTCCTCCATAAAAAACTGAGTAACCTGATTTAGAATCAGAAAAGGCTGCTGGGGCCACACCCATGCTCACTGGGTATGGCACTGGCCCCATATACTGAGGGTGGAGGGTTTGAACCTAGCCCCAGCTGGCTGTGGGTGCCTGTAGTCCCAGCTACTGGGGAGGCTGAGGCAAGAGAATCCCGTAAGCCCAGGAGTTGGAGGTTGCTGTGAGCTGTGATGCCATAGCACTCTACTGAAGGTGATAAAGTGAGACTTTGTCTCTAAAAAAGAAAGAAAAGGTTGCTGATCTCCTTATCACATGCTAATAGACCTGACTACAAGGTGATTTGAAGCACAATACCTGTCTCCCAGGTTAATTCACAAACTAATCTGTTTCCACCCATCTACACACTCTGCCCCCCACCCCAGCAACCACTTGCTGCAAGGTATACTCTCCAGTTTCTCTCTCCTCCCTTCTAAAAGGCATCTTTAAAAACCACTGACCAGAAGGCGGAGTATGATGGCAGACAGGATGGATGTTTACCTCAACTCTCCCCACAGATCAGGTGAGACTGAGGGCTAGATCTTTCCCTGAGGGGAATGTTGGTGTAGACAGGCAACTCAGGGTGTGCAGCAAAGTGGTGGATTGCTAGACTTGAAGTGTAACCTGGAGCTGCGGAGTCTGCCAGAGAAATTTTGGTGCCACTGCTGAAGCAGTGCAAGCAGCCAGAGGCCGGCAGCTGGTGGCTGGTGGTGGCAGCAACCAACCCCTCCCCCAAAAGGGACTATATTCCCAGTTCATGGGGAATCTAGTTGTTTTCTGGAAAGTTTGGTGAAGTGTGGACTCCCAAACGGAATTTGGCGACCAAAAGGGGTGCCATTTGGACCCCGTTTGGAGCAGCAGGGGGCTAGGCAGCCAGATAGAAAATTAAGGGGAAAGGATCCCTCTTAGGAAACAGACACATTTTGAAAATTCTGGAATGGTGACTGCCACAGGCACCTTTTCCCATGGGCCAGGTGTGGTGATTTGAATCTCACCTGCAGGCAGCCATCTTGCACCAAAAACTGCTCCAGCATACCTCGCACTTCACAGGAACTATTGCAGGGAGAGTTTGTGAAATCTGCCAGTGAAGATATTTTTTTTCTGAGATCAATGTATTCAACAATTAGACAGGGTGTGGGAGGCAGAGCACTATGGCAGATGGGATAGAAGTTTAGCTCAAGTCTCCCAGAACAGCAGGTGTGAATGAGTGGGCTAGATCATTCCTTGCAGGGAATATTGGTGTAGACTTGCAGTTCAGGGTGTGCAGCAAACTGGAGGATTGCCGGAGTCAAAGTATAACCCCGCTGCCGAGACTGACCAAAAAGTCTTTGTGCCTCCACTGAAGCAGCAACCAGCCCCTCCCCCAAGGAAGATTACAATTTCCAGTTCCAGCAGAAACTAGGAGTTGAATAGAAAGTCTAGTGAAGCATGGACTCCAGCACCAAATTTGGAGGACAGATCAGGTGCCCTTTGGAACAGGACAGCCAAAGCTAGGCAACCAATCAGGAAGCAGACATATTTTGAAATTTCAGAAATGGTGACTGCCATAAGCACCTTTTCCTATGGGCCAGGTGCTGCGATTTGAGTCTAACCTGCAGGCAGCCATCCTGCACCCAAAGCTGGTCCAGCACACCCTACACTTCATGGGAACTGTTGTAGGGAGAATTTGTGAATCCTGCCTGTGAAAATTCCTTTTGAAATCGTAACATCAACATTTTGGAGAGGTCTAAGCACCAAGGGGGTAGCCAGGCAACCATCAAAAAAACAGTGTAGGCTCAGAGCCTGTGGCTCAAGTGGCTAAGGTGCCAGCCACATACACCTAAGGTGGCAGGTTCGAATCCAGCCTGGGCCACCAAAAATAACAATGACGGCTGCAACCAAAAATAGCTGGGCGTTGTGGCTGTGCCTGTAGTCCCAGCTACTTGGGAGGCTGAGGCAGGAGATTTGCTTGAGGCCAGGAGTTGGAGGTTGCTGTGAGCTGTGATGGCACAGTACTCTACCCATGGGAATAGCTTGAGGCTCTGTCTCAAAAAAAAAAAGAAAGAAAGAAAGAAAGAAAGAAAGAAAGCAAGCAGTGTAAACCCAGAAGCAGATATAAGCCTGGGAACCACTCACGGCACCACCTGGTGTCCAGAAAATATATTGCAACATAAGTATATTCCTAGTAAAGTTGATCTCTATGTCATACATATAGTCATATGTTTATTATATATATGAATAATATTTTTGTTGTTGGTGCCCTTTTTTTTCTTTCTTCGTCCTTTTCTTGTAGGAGTTATTTTTTTATTAATACTTTTTTTTCCTTTCTCTCTTTTCCTCTTCTTTCCTTCTTACAGTTGCTGAGAGTGCTTACATCAGACTATTAGAGTTTTTCTATCATTTTGTGATTACTATCATTGTTGTTGTTTGTTTGTTTGCTTACTTGTTTCTGATTGTCTGTGAATCTGTGTGCTTGTGTGTCTGGTAGCTTTTTTGTCTGTTTATTTGCTCATTTGGTTTCAACTACTTTGCTAAATCCTTGAGTTGGCTATTTTCCCTAACTCCAATTTTCACACTCAGTAAGAACATGGGGGAACAGGGGATGATGGCTGACTGGAGCTAGATTTCAACAAAAGCTCCAGTCCAGAGGGAGAGATAATGGCCAGAGAGAACCTAATGAAGCTGAAGGAGGGGAGCTGGGCTGAGAGAAGAGATGGATAATTGTACGTCTTTCCTGCCAAGATAAGCTACAACTCCAAGGAAACAAATTTCAGGTACAGAACTCATCCCAAAGAGGATGTGTGTCCATCCCCTACCCCAAGAGAGTTGCTTGCTTGCTGTGAGATCTCTACTAGTGAGTAATGGACTAAGATTCTCTTCCCTCACCCCACTGGAGCAAATCGCTGGAAGCTGGGACTCCTTCTCCAGAGAGCCCCTACTGTGAGCCCAGGAATTCTCTTGTCTGGCAGTAAGTTTAAACAAATATTTTCCCTGCCACCTTGAACTTCCAATCTACCCTTCTACCCTGGTCTGGTGGTTGAGAAGTCCAACCCCTGCAGAGACCAGAATGTCTGCACTTCTTGACTAGGACTGGGTATTGCACATATGGAGGCAGTGCAGCTTTGCTGTATCTGTGAATCCAGTAACAACACAGAAAGACATAGATAGAAAGGTGACTGGCCTGGCTCTGAGAAAGTGTATCTCAGCAGTGGGCAGAGGCTTTGGTCTCTGTGCTATGGGTGGAGTCTTGGGAACTGCTGAGATGCACAAACCCAAGTGGGGACACCTCCCACCCAACACCAGCATTAATATAGTGGCCCTGCTGGGGTCTAAATTTGGAGAGTCACCTCCCCAACCCTGTGGTCTGCCAGAGGGAACCAGACCTCATCCTATAGGGATACCAGAGCTGCAGATCAGTGGCGACAAAGGTGCAGTGGCTGAGGGAGAAATTCTTTTGCTGTCTAGATATCCTCAGATTTAGATTGAACTCAGGTGAAACATTCTCCAGCTGAAATTGAGCACCTGAGGCAGGCAGGCTTCAGCTCCCCCTGCTGGCTGGTGACAAAGGGTGGTAACCAGAGGAGGAGGCATTGACTTTACTTTGACTCTGGCAGGCACAAAGCCCTGGCATTTGCTTATTGGACAGAACTGGGCCACAGAGACTGGGATAAGAGAGACTGGTGGTGGAGTTACCAGAGACTGGGGTTACCAGAGTCTGGTGGTGAAGGGTTAGCAAGGTGGGGAAAGAGGGATGGGCCTTCTACTGGATGGGCCTTTCTGACCCCTCAGAACACCAGAGTGAGCCACACTTGAGATACCAGTAGACTCCTACTATCTAGTTACTGGAGACCTTTTGAGCTCTCCAACTAGAGAGTTGGCACTGATTGGGACAATTGGTTTGGAACTCTTGGACTGGAAAAATCAACTGAGGACCCTCCAAGGTGGTACCCTGGTTTTGTTGTAGTGGGAATGTTTGATTTTCCTCTTCCAGGTATTACCTGTGAGGGTCAGTATGTCTTAGTTGCTTGTATTTTTCCAAAGCTGAGACTGCAACCCAGAGTCACAGATCCACTAGGATTGGATAGAAATCAGCTGAATACAAGACAGAGCCACTTATCCTCTCTATACCAAATAGGCTTCTAGAGTCACAGACTGTAGTACTATACAGATCCTTTGCAAAGTTGTAGAGGAAAAGCTGCAGTCACCAGTCCCAGCTCTTTGGTGAAGGCCTGGTCAACCACAACCCCAAAAGCCTCCAATCCAATTTCACCTTACCTGCTCATCTAGCTAAACAGTGAAAAACAATCATGGGGCAGAATCTGAGGAAAAACTCTGGCAACATGAATAATCAAAACAGTTCAACTTCCCTAAGGAATGACAAACCAGCCAAACCAGAGGACCCCATTCACAAACAGATGGCTGAGATGTCAGAAATCAAATTTAGAATTTGGATGGCAAATAAGATCAACAGAATGGAAGTAAAGTTGGAATTAGAACTTTAGGAATAATTCAAAACATGTCTCAAGAATTCAATGAATTCAAAGACTAAATCACCAAAGATTTAGACACATTGAGAAAAGAAGTTGCCGCCTACCAAGATACAAGAAATACAGTAGAATCCCTCAGTAACAGAATGGAACAGGCAGAAGAAAGGATTTCTAACATTGAAGACAAAGCTTTTGAATGCTCCCAAATGCTCAAAGAGGAAGAGAAGTGAACAGCAAAAATGGATCATTCCCTCAGAGACCTCTGAGATAACTCAAAGAAAACTAGTATTCACCTTATAGTGTGAGGACCAGATCAGCTCCATTTTGTTGTTTCCACATAAGTTACTGTTCCTGGGCCCTGGCCTGCAGGGCCCACCCTATAACCCTCCCCATTCCATTCCTAGTTGCTTAAACCACACCCGCAGGGCCCACCCTGCAACCTTTCTCAT
>NW_003852406.1:36317393-36321629 GCF_000181295.1 Otolemur garnettii | reverse complement strand
AAGGGGAAGAACATTAGAATGACTGCAGATCTCTCTGCTGAAACCTTTCAAGCTAGAAGAGGATGGTCATGTACCTTCAACATCCTAAAACAAAACAATTTTCAACCCAGGACCCTGTATCCAGCTAAACTGAGGATCATTTATGATGGAGAAATCAAATACTTTAATGACATTCACATGCCAAACAAATTTGCCATAACTAAACCAGCTCTCCAGGATATTCTCAGGCCTCTCCCCCACAATGACCACCACAATGCTTTCCCACCCAAGTAAACACACCTAGAAAAATTTTGATCAAAACTCAACTTCTTCAATGACAAAACGATTAAAAATGTCCACTGAATTTTCAAAAACTTCAACACCCCAAAAATACCAGGCTTATCACTACTCTCAATTAATGTGAATGGCTTAAATTGCCCTATAAAGAGGCACAGGTTGGCTGACTGGATACAAAAACTCAGGCCAGATATCTGCTGCATACAAGAATCTCACCTTACCTTTAAAGATAAATATAGACTCAGGGTGAAGGGACGGTCACATATTATTCAGGCAAATAGTAAACAGAAAAAAGCAGATGTGGCAATTTTATTTGCAGACACAATAGGCTTTAAACCAACAAAAATAAGGAAAGATAAGGATGGTCACTTCTTATTTGTTAAGGGAAACACTCAACATGATGAGATTTCAATTATTAATATTTATGCACCCGACCAGAATGCACCTCAATTTATAAGAGAGACTCTAACTGAAATGAGCAACTTGATTACCTCCAGCACTATGATAGCTGGAGATTTTAACACTCCTTTGGCTGTGTTGGATAGATCCTACAATAAGAGACTAAGCAACAAAATTTTAGACTTAACATTAACCATCCAACTATTGTATTTAACAGACATATACAGAACATTTCATCCTAACAAAACTGAATACACATTTTTCTCATCACCACATGGAACATCCTCCAAAACTGATCACATATTAGGTCACAAGGCTAACCTTAACAAATTTTAAAAAGTAGAAATTATCCCTTGTATCTTCTCGGACCATCATGGAATAAAAGTAGAACTCAGTAACAACAGGAATATGCAATCTCACACAAAGAAATGGAAACTAAAAAATCTTATGCTAAATGATAACTGGGTCACTGATGAGATTAATAAAGAAATTATCAAATTTTTGGAGCAAAATGATAATGAAAACACAAACTACCAGAACCTCTGGTATACTGCACAGGTAGTCATAAGAGAGAAATTTACAGCATTGCCTTTCTCAAGAGAACAGAAAGAGAGAAAGTTAACAACTTAATGGGATATCTCAAGCAACTGGAAAAGAAAGAACATTCCAACTCCAAACCCAGCAGAAGAAAAGAAATAACCAAAATTAGAGCAGAATTAAGTGAAATTGAAAATAAAAGAATTATACAATAGATCAACAAATCAAAGTTTGTTTTTTTTTAAAGGTCAATAAAATAGATAGACCTTTGGCTAACCTAATCAAAAATAGAAGAGTAAAATCTGGCTCGGCACCTATAGCTCAACCGGCTAAGGCGCCAGCCACGTACACCTAAGGTGGCGGGTTCGAATCCCCAGCCTGGACCTGCCAAACAACAATGACGGCTGCAACCAAAAAATAGCCGGGCGTTGTGGCGGGCGCCTGTGGTCCCAGCTACTTGGGAGGCAGAGGCAAGAGACTCACTTGAGCCCAGGAGTTGGAGGTTGCTGTGAGCTGTAATGCCACGGCACTCTACCCAGGGGGACAGCTTGAGGCTCTGTCTCAAAAAAAAAAAAAAAAAAAAAAAGAAGAGTAAAATCTCTAATTTCAGGGGCGGAGCCAAGATGGTGGACTGCAGCCAGCTTTTTACAGAAGCTCCCATCCAGAAGGAGGCTTAAAGGACAAAAGTTTAGCAAAGGAGCTGATGGTTTGGAGCAGAGCCAAGAGAGATTAAAGAGTGCACTTCAACCTTCCTGAGGAGAGCTGTGACCCCCAAAATACAATCAAAAGGTACAAAATCCACCACCAAGTGGATGGGAGTCCCCTCCCCCACAAGAAGGGCTCGCAGTTTACTCCATGCAAACAAGCGAGCAGAGTTCAAACATCCTCCCACTCCATCCCACGGGAGAGACCCCCTAAAAACTGGACCTCCTACCTGTGCTGGCATGCCATGGCACCCTCCTGCCAGGCATAAAACTGTAAAACTGTATATATTCCCCACCTGCAACATTGAACTCTGAGGATTCCCCACACACACACCCTGAGGTCTGGAGGTTTGTTACCTACAGAGTCCAGATTCTTGGGCATCTCCTTGAGAGAAGTAGAGGGGGAAAGGGCTGGTGCTGCTCTGTGCTGACTGTGGCAGAGAAGTGAGGAGAAGAAAGTTGGCTCAGAGGAAGCCATACAGCAACAGTGGCATCCTGAGCTGCGAACTGATGCCATTCCAGATTGCAAGGTGGGGCTCCAGTCCCGCCTTCACAGGGAGAAGTGATTAGTGGCAACCCCCTGCCCTTATCCCCCTTTTTATCCCATCTGTGTTGTGCTTGTGGTTTGTCTGAGGGAGGGAAATAGAAAACACACAGAGGAATCCCACCCCATTGGGAATTATACTTAAGCATTTTTTAAAAGTGTTTACAGGAGACTATAGGATAAATATGTCTCCAGGGAGATTAAGAACTTTGAGCAGGAATTACTCAAATGCCTTTTTGTTCATGTGACTTTGGTATCCTTTGATATAAAATTAGTTTTCTACCTGTTATTAAAGTTCAGATGTTTAAAGATTATAAAACTGCCACCTCTGTAATATTTCTAAATTTCCTATATTCAATTGTGAGCTTATGTGCTTGATTTTGAGCCTCTGAATACTGAAGTCTAGAGAAGTAGCTATGATGAGGCCCAAGGGACATGTTCTCCATACTTGGGCCAGAAGATAGAGGGCACGGTCTAGCCCACATGGCCCCTTCTTCCCTGTTCCAACTTTTCCCTCTGGTTATTCTGAGAGAAGCTGAATGCTCCAGTTTCCTGCTCTCTGTCTCTAACTCTACACCTGGTAAATGAACTAAGGGCAAAAGTCTTGTCCTTTGCAGCCATCTTTGATGCCACATGGCCATGTGAGACTTAGTAGGACAAGGAAAAGACATCAGAAATGATTCCTATGTTGTGGTTTCAGAACACTTTTTGGTAACTTAAAACCTTAAAGTCATGTTATGTTCCATAAAATGTCTCTCATTTGTACAATGTAATAATTTGGTCATTTAGATTGTTCAGGGAACTGAGTCTTTGTCCAAGAATAAGATTTTTGCTTTAAAATTTTCTAATTATCAACTTAGCTAAATGAATAATTAACTTTATAGTAAAATTTGATCCTATTTTGTAAAAAGTAAGTTTTTGAGGATAAGAAAGATTAAACAGAAAGGAAAATGACATTGTGTAAGAAAGGATCTTGTGTGGTAAATTTTGTCCTGAAACAGAATGACTGGTTATTTAAGAAAGTGAAAGGCAAGGCAAACAAGAAGGTTTAGGATGTTTGTAAATTGTCTGTGCAGGATAAATAAAACTCATAAAAGGAATTTATGAAGGAATTTGCATTCCTTCATAATTTGTGATCCAGTTGACTATGTGTTGCCTTTAGAATCTTTTGGCTTGTAATTATCTTTGAACAAATATTTTAAGCCTTTGATATTTGACAAACCTTCCAAAATCAAAACTTTAAATTTGGTCTTTTTGAAATATTAAGACCACTGAACATCTGAGAAAGACATATGAGGCTTACTTGGTGTGTTAAAACTATATAGGAAATATTACCAAATATGAAATGGTGGTTCATTTTATGTGGATTATATATGTGTGTATGTATTCTACTATTACAAAATTGTCTCAGTATATGTAATCAGTAATAATTTTAAATCATCTCAGAAGGTGTTTTTTGTATCCTCAAAATAACTTTGATGCCATTAATTTATGCTTGAAAAAACTCTATCCAGTCCATATGAAGGGACATTCCTTTAAAGATCCTCCCAAATGACAAGAAGGCTAGTTATGTGAAATGAAGGCTCTGAAGGCAGAGCCTGATTAAGGTCTGGAATTTCCTGGAAGGGGTCTGGGGAGTGGAAAGTCAAGATAAGTTAATGCACATCTAAGTTAAAGGTTACGGCTCGGCGCCTATAGCTCAACCAGCTAAGGCGCCAGCCACGTACACCTAAGGTGGAGGGTTCGAATCCCCAGCCCGGACCCGCCAAACAACAA
>NW_003852406.1:36289449-36316942 GCF_000181295.1 Otolemur garnettii | reverse complement strand
AAAAAAAAAAAAAAAGAGCTAAGTTAAAGGTTACATCTGTTTTTTACAAGATGAACAATCTGTTTTTTGCACCTGAGTAGGTTAAAAGTTTTATGGTATTTTTGTATTATTATCTTAGAAAATCATCTGACATCAAGTGGTTTATGATTAGTGTATGTACATGCAGAATTGAAAATTGTAAAAGTATATAAACGTGGAAGGAATTAACTGAGGTCACTACTTGCCTGAGTGAGTGGTAGCCACCCTTCTCTTCAAAGACATTCTGACTGCTAGTCTTATCTCTGCGACTCTGGCCCGAACACTTACAGCAACAGTTTTTGTAACTAGCTAAGTCCAAAGTTTGCACTTTAAGGAAAATAATGATGAGACTGGAAAATTCTCTCAATTACAAATTTCTGATAAAAAATCTCTGTGGAGATTAAATACCATCACACTAAAAGCAAACTTACAGGTCTTTAATTAGAAAGCTAACATGTCCATGAGTATTGCTAACATAACTTCAAACAGAACAAAAATCAGTTACATGAACGGCTTTTTGTCTGAAACATTATTGATTCTTTCTGTGTTCTATTTTCCAGAAGTCAAGAAAATCATTTTCTGTCTTTTGAGCTATTTGTAGCTTTCAGAAATGTATGTATTATGAGCAAAATTTAAAACATTTATTTTTCTTTTCCTTGATTTCTCCAGAATTTGAAAACCATTTGTAAGTATTCTTAATTTCTGACAATACAGTTATTTACATAAGCTCAATAGGAATCTGTTTTGTTCTATGGGACACAATGAAAGACACTGGTTATTTTACCAAGGCTTTGACAGGAATAACATTTCCAGAGGTGTCTACAATGCATTAAGGAATTAAGGTTGACTTTATGAGACCAATAAAAAGCCTGTGTGATTTCTCAATTCCTGCCATCCCCCCTCAGGTTTGTTTACTCTTT
Organism: Otolemur garnettii; assembly: GCF_000181295.1. NCBI lineage: Eukaryota > Metazoa > Chordata > Mammalia > Primates > Galagidae > Otolemur > Otolemur garnettii. The sequence goes on along the minus strand of NW_003852406.1, from coordinate 36,316,004 downwards.
GCGCTGGTTCACAAAAGGCCTATATGATACATATAGTTTCCAGGTGATAGTCAATGTATTATCTTTGCTACGAAGGCTGGTCCATTTTCAGATCCAATCTGGATTGGCAACGTAAATCATGGGATGATTTCTCTGAGCAACACTCTTACTGCTTCATGAGCCTTCTTTATTTTGGTGGGAAAGGCTTCCACCTACCCTAAGTATGTACCAACCAGAACTAGTAAGTACCACTTTCCTCCACATCTGGACAACACTGCACATTTTCAAAAGGGGCTTCCCTGTAGGACTGAATTTCAGGTGGCAGGGTGGTCCTTGTTTAGCACTGTGTTGTCTGCATGTCACAAAATGCTGGCTGACTTTCTTGGCAAGGGTGGCCAAGAGGGGAATGTAGAAGTATATCTTCAGAAGCTTCTTAGTTTGTTTTTTTTTCTAGTCCTGAGTGCACAGCCTCATGCACAGTGAGGACAACAGCTGGCTCAAGAAATAGGGTACTACAATTCTCCCATCAGGCAGCCTCTTTCATCTGTCTCTGGCACCTCTAGCCCCCTCTTAGTTCATCTATTTTCTTTCTTCTCTATATTCCGGGGTTAAGTCTAGTACCCATGGGAATAAAGGGGCAACAGTGGTAGCCCAATATGGGAGGGCTGCTAGCTTCTTAGGTTCAGTGTCTGTCTTTGCATTCCTCTGTGCCTCTGGGCTCCTGCTCTTTGGTGCCCCTGCAATGAATGACTGCTACTCCCTTGGGTTTTCATATAGCTGACAGTAGCTGAAGAATTTCACCTGGGTACTTCAAATCTTTTCTTCCTGTTGTTAGAAGAACCTCTTTCTCTATAAATAGCCCCATGCACATGGAAGATGGGGAAAGAAAACCACAAGTCTGCAAAAATGTTCATGTTTTTTTCTTCATTCAGTTCTAAGGCTTGAGTTAATACTATCACCTCGGCCCTCTGGACAGATGTTCCTTGTGGTAAGAACTGTGCTTCAATCACCTCACTCAGAGGAACCACTGCATAGCCAGCTTGTATTTCTCCCCTAGTATTGACAGAGCTGCTTCTCTCTACAAGTCAGAATCTTTCAGAGGCTGGTCAAGTAGGTCTGGCTTCTCTAGTACACTGCCTCCACAACCTCTACACAGCTGTGTTCAGGTTCCCCATCCTCAACTGGGAGCAAAGTGGTGGGGTTCAAGGAAGATACAACCTCTATAATCAACCTTGCATTTTTACACAGTAAGTTTTAATATTTGGTGAGACATGATTTAGTCAAACAATGGTGTCCTTTGGTGTTCATAAGAGTGACCACTGTGTGTGGTACCTAGACTCTAAGTTTTGTCCCAAAGTCAACTATCAGCCTCTTGCACCAGTATGGCAGTAGCTGCAAGTGTTCTTAAGTATGGGGACCATCCTTGCAAGATCCTGTCAAGTTGCTTAGAAAGATAAGCAACTGGTCCTGCCCAGGATATGACATTCTGGGTGAGCACTCTCTCAGCTGTTCTATTTCTTTCTGATCTGTACAGTTCAAAAGCCTTGGCCAGGTTAGGGAGGCCTAGCACATGGGCTGCCTGTAGTTCTTCCTTCAGTTCATTGATGGCTTTTTGTTGGCTGGATTTCCACTCCATTGGCTCTTTCTCTCCCACCTTTCTGGCTTCATATAATGGTTTGGCCAGTCTGTATGTTTCACACAGTCTTTCACAGAAATTCTCAGGGCTTTAATCTGGCTTCTGCATGACCTCAGCCACCTGAAAGTTTGTGGCTTTCTGGCTTCCCTACACTGACAGGGACAAAGTCAAGATTTGGTCCAGGGTAAGGGAATGAAACCATTTAGCAGTCACCTGCAAATATCTGGATTTTTGAGGCTAAGGTTTGCTATGAGAACATTAGTATTATTGTTACAGACTTAGCACAGTTCTTAAGATAATATTTAATTTTAAGAGTCCCTACAGAACTGATACAAAGTTCTGGGCAATACAAGTGAATATTTCTGAAAATCAGTTGGGTGTGGAGCCACTTGTGAGGCTCTGTTGCAGTCACACCACTTACTGGGAAATTTTTATTCAGGTTCCAATTTTTACTGAGGTATCTATATAGACACGAAGACAGCATTTAATACTGTACAAAATTTTCCAGTGTAGCCAACATGTGACCTTTGTTGAGCCTTATGGCTTCAGAGCAAATATAACTACTGTATATAATTCTATACTCTTTGGCCAGTCTCTTAGTCCCATTTAACAGATCAGTTTAGCTAAACAGCTATATCTCATTTTAGGAGCTGGCATTACAGACAAACTAGAATCTAATATAGGTGAGTCACCATTTTTTTAATTTTTGAACCATTTTTATCCAATTTCTCATTTAACTAAAGATACATTATAGCAGAGTCAACTTAATTGCCAAAACAAACTGTATTTTCAGTATATTTTGATCATTTACATAAGTTCAGTAAGAATAATTATCATCAGTATATTTTGATCATTTATATAAAGTTCAGTAAGAATAATTATTAGCCATCTAGACTTTTCTTTCTTTTAAAATTGACTTTGCTGGATCCTTTTATAGGGAATCTCAGGTTAGACTTGAAAACCTCTCACAAGCCTAGGTTTTATCTGTGCCATTAGATACCTGTAATGCATTGGGTAAATTCCTCTTCTTTTGAGTTCCCAAAGCTGGGATTCCCAGACCTGTCAGAAAGTGACTTTCTTTACTCACTGTAGATTAGGAAATGTTATTGATGAGGTATCCAGCCAGTCTCTCCAACAGGCTTTTTATTGGTCTCATAAAGTCAACCTTAATTCCTTAATGCATTGTAGACACCTCTGGAAATATAATTCCAGTCAAAACCTTGGTAAAATAACCAGGATTATGGAGTTAATTGGTGGCTTGCCTTCCAAGCTTGCCAGGAGAATATCTTGTTCTCAATAATTCCTCAGATGAGTTACGATATTGGTGGCTGTTGTAGTAAGTATGATGATTAATCCTCTATAGTCCTCACCATGGTGACTTAGCTCTTTGAAATTTGTAGAAACTTAACTTCCTGGGACCTGGAAACTGACACTTGCTCCCACTTCTATAAAAGCCCACACTTCCCCCTAAATGTCCTTCAACCCAGGAATGGATTGGTAAACTGTGGTATATGTATACCATGGAATATTATTCAGCCATTAAAAAATGGAGATTTTGCAGCATTTGTACTAACCTGGATGGAAGTGGAACACATTATTCTTAGTGAAGCATTAAAGGAATGGAGAAGTATGAATCCTATTCAACTTTGATATGAGGACAATTAGTGACAATTAATGACACAAAGGGGCATAGGGAAAGGGGAGACCAGACAGAGAAGGAGGGAGGGGTTGAGGGAAAGGAAAAGAAGAAAAAAAAAAAAAAAGGAAAATAGTGACTAATTCTGACATAAATTGGATTTAATTTTGACCAAATTACATTACTTAAACATTAATTTTTAATTCAACTTGTTAATATGTTGTTTAGGATATTGCATCATCATAAATGTAATATGTTTGTAATTTCCCCTTTATAATAAGGTATTTCCTCCAATTTTAATATCAGGTGTATCCAGATTAAGTAGAAAAAAAAGCCCACACTTCTGTAAAAGTTGGAGTCCACCTTTTCCAGCTCAATCCAAACTGACCAATAAGAAGGGTACCCAGTGAAAAAGAGCCCCTGACTAGAGATAAAAGGGAGAAGACAGAGCTAGTCAGCAAGCATGGCCATTTCTAGACTCTAGTCTACCATGGCTCTGCCAGCTGAAATAAAGCCCTTCTTCCATATCTTGGTGTTCAGATGTTCTTTCTCTCCACCAGGCCTTGTCTCCTGCAACAATATGAAATGGAAACAATTGGTTTATCTATCAGTTTGTATCTTCCAGTCTTCTCCTTGTTCTTTACCCAATTACCAGGAAACTGAAACACCTCCCACCCAATTCCCAACTGAAGAGATTCATCTCTCAGTTTGCATGGTGTCCTAGCCTCCTGCCTTTGGATCTCCCAGTATCTGTAGGTGACAGAGGCTGTGGCACTCACTTGGGCTTCCTGGAGCAGAAGAGAAAGAATAGTCTGCATTGGCTTCTTAATTAAAAAGAAAAAAAATCAAGTTTCTTGTGTGTGTGTGTTTGTGAAACCAAACACACAATAGTAAAAGCCCATTAGTGAGAGGTTAAAGACCAAAAATTAGAAATTATTCCAAGACATGAATGAAGTCCAGAAGTGAGAGGTTAAAGACCAAAAATTAGAAATTATTCCAAGACATGAATGAAGTAGAAGTCCAGGAAAGGAAGTCCAAGTTCTGTGTAGGCAATGCAGCTTTTGCTCTACTCAGGTGCGAGCTAGCTGAGTTCTAAAAGGAAGTCAGCATGTGGGTTAAGGTAGATGGGAATATAAAAGTTCAGAGAGGTAGGGATTGGCACATTCATTTCTTACTTAGCAGGACGTTCTATTTGGACGGGTTCCTACATTCAACCCTCTCAGTCTTTGGCACCAAACCACCCTCTGAGGATGTTTCCACCACTCAGGATCAATAAATCTCATAGTTAGTGTCTTCAATATCTGTAATAGGAGGAGTCATAAGTCTACTTTAACAAGCTAGATAGGGAACTTGTCTTGAAGCTGCCTTTGTTTACCAAGAGCACTGCTTTTACTAAAGATTACTATGAGGGTGTGAAGTCTGTATGTGGATAAGAAATAATTCTCAGAGTTTAAGGCAGAAAGAAGCACTAAGTTTATTTTACTCCTTTGAAGAAAAAGAGGGCACGCAGCTCCAGAAGTAAGCAAGGCATTGGCCCAGAGGCCAGGTGACTTTGACTTTTTATCAGGACAGGCTGAAGAGGGTGGTAAAATTTTATGATAGAGCCCAATTAACAGAAAACAGCTGAGAGGCTGTTGAGTTTGTCCTTTTCTCATGTAGCAGGTTGATAACAGGAATTGGTTTCTTCTTTCTTCTTTCTTCTTGGCCATAGATTGACAGTGGGAGATATCTGATGTCATCAGATGTGGGGGAGGCTATACCCTGCTGCCCGCTCAGGAGCTTGTCAAGCCTGTTTCAACAAACTCAAAAAGCTTTTTATAGGCAGTGAATTTCTGGTGACACTATTTTAGTGATAATTTTCTTACTATAAACAAACCAGGCTAGGGACCATAAAATGTGTACATATTTTAAGAGATTTTGTTGGAAGCAAAATCAATCAGTCCCAAAAAGGTGTATGAATTGCAGGTGAAATGGATGTGTGTAGCATGTCTAGGGACACTTGACCAGTAACAATCCAGTAACCAGTCCCACTTGACCAGTATTACTTGAAAAGTTAGAGAACATCTCTTAAAATGTGTGTACACTTTTTTGGCACCCTCTGTATAAATGTGTGCATGGGTGTGTATATATGTGAACTTTTCCCCTCTCCTTTTTCATCTTCTTATCTTTACATAAAACTTAGTCTTTGCTTGTATAGCTTGGAGAGCATTGAAGATTATGGAGATAAGTCCCCTCTAAAGCATACCCCATCCCAAACCACCCCTGGTGCCACCCTTGCTTCTGTGTCTTGGCAAGGAGCACCTCACACTGAGGCTTCTTCCTCTAAGTCATTTTGTATAGCCCAGAACATCCATGTGTCTTCCCACAAATGTCCTTGAATAGAGCAGTTCAGAATGGGTTATGGGAACTGGCCAGAGATTATAATTTCATTCTCCTCCCTTCTCTTGGCATAAAGGAGCTAGAAGAGGGCCTGGAGTGTCCAATTCTGGAGAAGCCCAGGCCAGCAAAGGACAAATAAGGGAAAACCCAGCATCTTCTGAGGAGCGGCACAACGTCCAAATGCCCAAGCTAAACGGTCTCCCTCCATTATACTATTAAGGAGAAGTGCTAATAAAAAACAGAAAAGGGAAGAAAAATTTCATTCCCCCAAAAATTTCTGCCCTAGCTACTGTTTTCACACTTGTATGTGTTATGTGACACTTAATTTCACAACGTTCACTGACACTCTTTAAAAGAAATGCTTCTCTGACCCTGTTCCTCATTTTCTCTCTCCTTCTGGGCATGCTTATTATGAGAGTCCCCTTAGTTTTTTTCTTCTCCTTAGGCCAGTCTTACAAAATCCTGCAACGCTGTCCATTTCAATCATCCTTTTCCAATCACATTTTATGGTTCTGGGTTTTTGTTATAACTAGGAAAAATAAGACATATACTCTGTGTACAACCCTGAGAGACTCCTTTTTTTTTTTTTTTTTTTGAGATGAAGTCTCACTCTGTTGCCCAGGGTACAGTGCCTTGGTGTCAGCCTAGCTCATAGCAACCTCAAACTCCTGGGCTCAAGGGATCCTCCTGCCTCTGCCTGCAGAGTAGCTGGGACTACAGGCACCACAATGCCAGGAATCAGCTAATTTTTCTATTTTTAGTAGAGATGCTCTTGCTCAGGGTGCTCTGGAACTCTTGAGCTCAAGCAATCCACCCACCTCAGCCTCCCAGAGTGCTAGGATTATAGGCAGGCATGAGACACTGCACCCAGCCAGAGACTTCTTTCTTATTCTGACATGGAGGATGTAGACAGGGTTAAGCAAATGGGAGTCTTAGGTAAGAAAAGGTAACTTCCTGCATCTTCAGGGGCTAAAGCCCCCTCTGCTTCAATGCCTGGGCCTTATTGGCTCAGGGGTCATTACTCCTGGTTGTGACCAGTTATTATGGAAAGTAGGTTCTCTTCACCCCCACCCTCATCATTTTTCATCAAATCTAAATGAACTAAGGGCTCCTGAAGGCCTTAGGCTGGGCATTCCTTGGGATGAGGTCCCTTTAGGGTCACCATCTAAAAACCAGTAGTGACGCTATTGCTGCCTTTTCATTTTTCCTAATATGTCTCCAGCCTCCAAAGTAGAGGATCTGCCTTTGTGTGTGGTATTAGTAAGAAAAGCTACAAACCAGATCCAATCCTCTCTCACTCTGGTACATCCAAGGGGTATGCATGTGATTTGGTCTCAGTCAACAAAATGCTCTTTCCCTGCACTTGGAAATCTGGAATGAGAAAGGCCGGAGAACAGAGATGGGAATACCACTACCAGAGATCAATCATGGGGTGGACAAGCTGGAATATTCCTGCTAAAAGATTGCTGTTGTGGCTCTTGGGGCTTGTTTTTTCATTCCTAACTGTTCTCAAGTCTCATGCTTCAGCTCCCATCTACTCTGTCACTTCCATGATAGTCTCTCAATAAGTCCCTTTTACATAAGTTAGCCAGAGTAGTTCTCTGAAGCTTGTAACCAAAAATGCTCCCAGGGACAACAGAGCGTCTCTCACCCCTGTGGTTTCACCAGTGGAGAAAGGAATCACTTGGAGGAGCAACCTTGAAATTGACTGTATTTCTAGGCTTGCCTCACTATCCTGGCTCCAGCTTCTCAGAATTGGGCACAGGGAAGAGATGGCTGGCTCCAGGACTCTCCAGTGACAAGCTAATGCCTGTACTTGTGGTCAAGGGTTGACTTGGAACAGAAGCAGAGGTAAATGGACTCTCAGACTGCTGGAAAGTTTCAGCTGTGTACTCCTGCCCCCCCCCATCTTTTCTTTTTTGTGGAAATTTCCATTCCTGGTAAGGATGGACAGTGGAGGAACAAATCTTTATTAAAACAATGTCATCCCCCCAAAACATCACCTCAATCATTGTGTGGATCTTCCTCTATAGGAGTGGTGGTGGCTGGAATTTTGCATCCAGACACTTAGTGCAGACTTCTCAGGCCAGCTTGGAGGTGGTGATGTTTGCATGTGGTTAGTTAGGACTAATTAACAGGGTGTAGCTATCAGATAAGAAGATTCACTGGCAGAACTTGACTTTGCATCTTTGTATTTGAATTAAAGAAGTGAATTAGTGGGCAGCACCTGTGGCTCAAAGGAGTAGGGCACTGGCCCCATATGCTGAAGGTAGTGGGTTCAAACCCAGCCCCAGCCAAAAACTACAAAAAAAAAAAAAGTTAATATGTGAAAAACAAATGAATTTCAAATACTCATTGGAGTACAGCGGGTTTTCTAACGCAAAACTCAGAAGCTAGAAAAAGACAATATTAACAAATGTGACTGCATAAAAACATCAAATTTCTAAAAAGTTATGTTTCAGTTTTTTTGAGACAGAGCCTCACTCTGTTGCCCATGCTAGAGTGCAGTGGTATCATCATAACATGTGCAACCTTAGATTCCTAGGTTCAAGTGATCCTCTTGTCTCAGGTCCAGTGTAGCTGAAACTACAGGCATGTTCCACTACATTTTTTTGGTGATGGGGGACTTGTTCTTGCTCAGGCTGGTCTTAAACTCTTGGTGCAAAGTAATCCTCCCCCTCCCAGCTCAGCCTCCCCAAGTGCTAGGAGTACAGGTGTGAGCCACCACACCGGGCCCAAATTTCTAAATTTAATAAATCAGCAATGGTAGCAACTGTTATAACAAAGAGATAATTTTCTTAGTATGCAAAGCACTCTTACAAATAAATTCGATTTTTTTTTGGAGACAGAGCCTCAAGCTGTCCCCCTGGGTAGAGTGCCGTGGCATCACAGCTCATAGCAACCTCCAACTCCTGGGCTCAAGCAAGTCTCCTGCCTCAGCCTCCCAAGTAGCTGGGACCACAGGTGCTTGGCTATTTTTTGTGGTTGCAGCCGTCATTGTTGTTTGGTGGGCCCAGGCTGGATTCGAACCCACCACCTTAGGTGTATTGGCTGGCGTCTTAGCCACTTGAGCCACAGGTGCCAAGCCAAAAGAATTCAATTTTAAAATGGGAAAAAGATATGAACATAATTGTTCACAATAAGTGAGATTAAAGTCTCCAATACACATGAAACATCTTTCAAACACTCGTAAATTAATTAAATTTTTAATGTAGTCATCTGTTTATGGGTGCCTCCAATAGCCACTGTGTACAAACGTACACCATTAAAGATGTCTTTCTTTCTATTCTTTGATTTCTGACTTGGGTTTCCAGTTTCTTACTAGTTTTCACGCAGTGTTGGGAGCCCTTTCTTCAACAGCGCAGACCTTGACAGAGGCCAGCCTCCTATTCCACCAAGCCCCTCTCCAAACGCTAAGATTGACAAGTAAGCAACACTGTGATAAGCACTAAAATAAAGCAGTGGCCATGCGTTGTGGGTCATGCCTGTAATCTCAGTACTCTGGGAGCCATGGAGGGAGGATCATACAAGCTGAGGTGTTCTGAGACCTGCCTGAGCAGGAGAGAAAACTCAGTCTCTGCTAGGGGGAAAAAAAAAAAAAACTAGCCAGACGTTGTGGCGGGCGCCTGTAGCGCCGACTACCCAGGAGGCTGAGGCAAGAGGATCACTTGAGCACAAGAGTTTGAGGTTGCTGTGAGCTGTGACAGCATGGAAAAGCACTCTACCGAGGGCTATAGAGTAAGACTGTCTCAAATATAAATAAATAAATAAAATGAAGGAGTAGAGCAGGTGTGCTAGGGTCAATGTCTCTGCGTAGCAGGGGGAAGATAGGGCGGACTCCACAGAGCGGAGGAAAGAAGGTGCCCTCCCGCACAGGGGGCGGAGCACAGCTGGTTCACCACGTGCGAAAACAAAGGGTGTGTGAAGGCCAGGTATGCATAGCTGAACTTGGGGGGAGAGCCGCTGGCCTTGGGCTACGAGAGGCTCTTCCTTCGCGAATTCCTTTCCTGCTCAGGATCTGCTCTCGCTGGTCAGTAGGGATCCTAATAATACTATTACCTGACGCACGCTTCACAGCTGAAAAGGACCTTCAAGTACGTCCATCCAACTTTCGTGTTTTATAGGCCAATATGCAGGGGCCTTAGAGAATTAAAATGTCATAGTTCTGGCCAACACTGGGGTCCTGACGGCCAGTCTGCGGATTGCCTGCCTCCGGACCTCTAGCACTGCCAAGGCTACCCACCCTACCTGCCCGCGGTCCGGCTTGTCTACCGGTAGACTACGACTCCCACAATGCCCGGGACCCAGCCTCCCTCCCGCCGCCTGGCTGGACGCTGTCTCCGCCAGTAGGAAAGCAGAGTTTCCAGGGATCGTTCTCGGCAGCCAATGAGCGCGGTGGTGGGTGGACCCCGCCCGTCCATTGTTCTCGGTGCCCCACGGGCTAGAGCAAAGGTGGACCCCGAGGGTCCGGGCGGAGCGCGGGGGCCGCCAGGGCAGGACCTGGTCTCAGGATAGGTGAGCCAGAGAGAAAGACCTGGGCCTGAGGGGACCCAGGGCAGTAGCCTGAGGCTAGAGAATAACGGGCCTGGAGCCAGATGCTGGCAGCTTGCTGGGGGAGGGGTATCGGGGGCGCTGTCGATGTCCCGCGGGCCGGGACAGTTTGGCAAGCCCACCCGGACTCTTTTCCCTGACCCAGAGCTCCTTGCATATGCCCTGGGAAGCTCAGGGTTTGGACTGGAAGGGATATTCGACAGTGTCTCGCGCAGCCTCCTCGTTTTACACAAGGGGAAACTGAGGTTCAGAGGAGGTGTGTCTTACCTCAGGTCACCCAGCGAATTTGCTAACTAGGCACGGTTTTCCTGGGCTCTGGGGTAGGAAACAGTTCTGTGTTCTGTTATGCCTGTGTTGCTTTTAGTTACTTGGGTTGATACACGTTGTGTGCTTCGGTTTTCCCATTAGCTGGTTTATTTTTTGCTTTTTTTTTTTTTTGAGGGCGATTATCTGAGTCTTTATGATGTAGTAATAAGTAATAATTGTTAAACTAATCTTTTGTTGCTTTTATAGTATTTATTTTAAGTCGTTTGTAATTGCACTGCTCTTAGTATTTTGCAGAGTTGCCAGCCAGGTCTTTTTTTCTTCTGTGTCTGTTCGTTTTTAAACAGAGGCCAACCTCCTATTCCACCTGGGCAAGAACTCATCTCTACAAAAAATTAAGAAAAAAAAATTAGCTGGGCACAGTGGCATGCACCTTAATGTGTCTATGGTTTTTATGCCTGGTAGGTTTTGTTTTTATCTATTGTTTTCATATTAGGAGGATTACCTTTAATCATTAATGACTAATAATCTTTGCCAGTGTGACTTTTTTAAGGTTTAAAAATACATCAACAGCAGAGTGTGTGAATCTTAAATTTCACATGTATGTTCTTGTGCAACCTTTGCCAAAGATGTAAAAAGTTCCCAGCACCTCAGAATGCTCCATTGGGCCCCTGTCCAGTCGTTACCTTCCAGAGGTGGCCTTCATTACGTTAGCATAATTTCCAATACATTCTACTGTATGGAAATGCCATAATTTATTAACCAGCCCTCTGTTGCTGAATTTTTAAAGAGCCAATTTTTGCAATCAGAAACAGTGGTATGGTTGAATGTCCTTGCCAATAAAATCTTTTTGCGAAGATGACTTTTCTGGGTTTTGTTTTTTTCTTTTTTTGAGATAGAGTCTGACTCTGTCACCCAAACTAGAGTGCAGTGACATCACCATGACTCACTGCACCCTCAAACTCCTGGATTCAAGTGATCCTCCTGCCTTAGCCTCTGGAGTAGATGGGACTACAGGTGCATGCCACTGTGCCCAGCTAATTTTTTTTTCTTAATTTTTTGTAGAGATGAGTTCTTGCCCAGGCCAGCCTCCCAAAGTGCTAGGATTACAGATATGAGCCACCACACTTGGCCCAGATGGTTATTTTTTAATATAAATTAATAAGAGGCCAAGACTGGATCTAATATGTTTAAAAGTGTAAGCTGAGCTTGGTGGCTGATGCCTGTAATCCAGCTACTCAGGAGGCTGAGGCAGGAGGAGCTTCACACCAGCCCGGGCAACAGAACAAGATTCTATCTCTTAAAAAAAATATAAACCTTCATACTTTAAAGTATGGTAATAACACGATTGAGATACTGCCTTCCTTTCAATGTAGTTCATAATGCCTTGTCATCTGATCCATTGCTACTACTCAAAGTGTCACCATAATGTAAGAAGGTGGTCACTGAGGTTGTGTGACTAAGTTGCATGTTAGGTCAAGGTCACTTGTTCAGCAGCAAGTCTGAATTGACTTAGGGCAGGATAACTCAGGCTTGGGGTTTGAGGGGGATGGTTTTGGATGATTTTGCAATTCTTTTTCTTTCTTTTTTTTTTTTTTTTTGAGACAGAGTCTCACTTTGTCACCCTTGGTAGATTGCTGTGGCATCATAGCTAACAGCAACCTCAAATTCTTGGGCTTAATGATCCTCTCATCTCAGCCTCCCAAGTAGCTGGGACTACAAGGCGCCCACCACAACACCCAGCTAATTTTTTAGAGACAAGGTCTCACTCTTGCTCAGGCCAGTCTTGAATGGGTGAGCTCAGGCAGTCCACCCATCTCAGTCCCAGAGTGCTAGGATTAGGCCTGACCCACCTCCACTCAGCTGATTTTGCATTTCTAATATTCATTCTTTGGCCTTTTGAAAGAACAATGATGTATTTTCTGTATCTTCTCTTACCATAGGGAGATATATTTTTAGGAATAAGCCATTTTCTCCTTTAAGAGGGACAGGAAATGTCTGTTGATTGCAAATGTGAAGATCACTTGGTGGCCTGACTTAAGCTGTTGTGGCTTAGATTGCTTTAGGATACTCTACTTATGGCTTCTGGTTCTCTTTCTTGTTTCTCAGCAGGACTACTTATTGAGATTTGATGAGGAAGGTGTCTTCTCAGAGAGCCTGGCTGGAGAAGACTGAGGTTCAAGGCCTGAGTGATTGCTCCAGGAACGTGGATAATGGCTGCAGAGATGCCAAGAGTTACCACTCCCCTTAGTCCCTTGGTCCAGGTACCTCAAGAAGAAGAGGGACAGGAGAAGGAGGTTACCACTATGATCCTGGAGGATGACTCCTGGGTACAGGAAGCTGTACTGCAGGAGGATGGCCCTGAGTCCGAGCCCTTTCCCCAGACTGCTGGCAAGGGCAGCCCCCAGGAGGAAGCAGTGGCTGGGGCACCACAGGGTGCACTTGGCCGCCTCCGAGAGCTGTGTCGGCGCTGGCTGAGGCCAGAGGTGCACACTAAGGAACAGATGTTGACCGTCCTGCCAAGGGAAATTCAGACCTGGCTACAAGAGCACAGGCCTGAAAGCAGCGAAGAGGCAGTGACCCTGGTGGAAGACTTGACCCAGACCCTTCAGGAAAGTGGTGAGCCACAGAACTTCATAGGGAGAGGGTAGGAGCACCCATCCAAGGTGGTGGAGTGTGGTGTTTATGGAGAAGGCAGAGGTGGTATCTAGGACAGAGTGGGGAACGATGTCATCCCTCTACTTTGCAGATAGCTTATTCATCACCCTTTTAATGCCTTTTTAATTGTGTGAAGTGGTAGTTCTAGAACTTCAGTATTAGAGGGGTTTAGAGGACTATTCTTGGACAATATTTACACACATTGTTTTTACTTACATGTTTATTTGGAGTGTTGGGGGAGTTGGTGGAGGTTAGGGGGAGGGGCTGAATACCCCTATAAGCAATCTCTTGGCACCTTCTCTTGGTTATATGATAAAACCTCCAAATGGTTCCAACAATTTTTTTTTTTTGAGATAGAGTCTTACTTTGTCACTTTTGGTAGAGTGCTGTGGAATCATACCTCACAGCAACCTCAAACTCATAGGCTCAAGTGGTTCTCTTGCCTCAGCTTCCCAAGTAGCTGGGACTACAGGTACCTGCCACAATGCCCAGCTACTTTTAGAGATGGGGTCTCGCTCTTCCTCAGGCTGGTCTGGAACCCATGAACTCAGGTGATTCGCCCGCTTTGGCTTCCCAGAGTGCTAGGATTACAGAAGTGAGCCACTGTGCCTGGCCTAGCAATTATTAATATAAAAACCAAATAATATGATTTTCTTCAAAATGATTGTTTTTTGTTTTTTTTGCCAGGGCTGGGTTTGAATCCGCTACCTCCAGCATATGGGGCCAGCGCCCTACTCCTTTGAGCCACAGGCGCCACCCCAAAATGACAAACCATCTAATAACTAGGGATTTTTTTATGGTATAGTCATCCTGAGCTCCTAAAAGAATAATTCAAAACTTTAGCTTTTGCCTCCTTTGTTACAAAAGTTTTAGGATCCTGGCATGCCATTTAACTACTCTGTCTCCATTTTGGTTTTCCGTTGTTAACCATTTGATTACCAGATATTTACTTAAGATCTATCTGTGCCCCTAGGAATATGTCAAGTCCCAGGGGATATGGCTGCCTTTGTGCTGGTAAGAACTATGGAAGTTCAGAGAAAGGAGCATTCATGTAAAGTCAGTGAAGGCTTGCTGGAGCCTGAGCAGGAAGGAGTCTAATTTGGAGACACACAGGGCAGGAAGGAAGGTATGGACCTGAAAAGAGTTGGGTTGAGGGCAGTGCCTGTGGCTCAGTGAGTAGGGCGTGGGCCCCATATACCGAGGGTGGTGGGTTCAAACCTGGCCCTGGCTGAACTGCAACCAAAAGATAGCCAGGTGTTGTGGTAGATGCTGTAGTCCCAGCTACGTGGGAGGCTGAGGCAGGAGAATCGCTTAAGCCCAGGAGTTGAAGGTTGCTGTGAGCTATGCTTGCACTCTACCAAGGGCAACAAAGTGAGACTCTGTCTCTACCAAAAAAAAAAAAAAAAAGGAGTTGGGTTGAGCAAAGTCCTAGAAGGGCAGAGCCAGTGTAGTATATTTCTTCAGGTGACAGTAGAGAGGGCTGACTCACTGGAGTAGAAAATGTGTTTTCAGGAACTTGTAGATTAAGTAGAGTTTGAGGAAGGGTGGATGAAGGCGGGACCCTCAGCAGGTTCTTGAAGTGGGGCCTGAGAGGTATGGGAGGAAGCTGAGTTTGGCAACAGGATGTAGGTTTGATTGTAGTAGGGAGAGGCTAGGAACAGGAGAGCAGCCAGGAAGCTGCCTAGTCATCAGGCACGCAGCAATGGGGTCTGCTCCTGGTACAAGTGAGAAGGAACTAATAGTAACAATGGCAAGTATTTCTCGAGCTCTTTCTGCAGGCCAGGAAATATGCTTAGCATCTAATAAGCAAAACTCATGTAAACTTCACAGCCTATGAAAATAAAACAAGATTATTATCACCAGGGAAGTTAAGTGAGTCCCTTAAGATCATGCAGCTAAGTATTCCAAATTGTATATGAAAACACTACACTGTACCCCATGTTTGCATCAATGTATACAGCTATCATTTAATTAAAAAATAAATTAAAAATAAATAAATAAAAATAAAAAAAGATCATGCAGCTAAATAGGAGGCTGAACCAAGATTTGAACTTAACATGTCTGAGGACATGGTCCATGTTGTTAAACAGTTTATCAACATGGTATGATGCCAAGTGATGATGCCAAGTGACAGTTCCTAGTAGGGTGTTAGAAGGAGGGGATGTAGACAGGATTAAGACAAAGTGACTAACTCCAGGGTATCTAGCTTGGAGGATTATGAAGACTGGGAAGGGTACCAGGCACGTGCTTTGAGAGGCTGAGGTGGGAGGATCACTTGAGGTCAAGAGCTCAAAGTTATAGTGAGCTATAATTCCACTACTGCACTCCAGCCTGAATGACAAAGCAAGACCCTATCTCTAAAGAATATATACAAAGAAATAAGCATGGGAAAGTAAGGGGAAAAGAAAGGAAAGGAAGATGGTTTGGGGCAGTGGCTACGACAACTTCTGAGGAAAGGGACTACACTGAGGGCTTCCTGTGACAAAGCCCTGCACTGGGCACATTATGTGTCCATCTCACTCAGAGTTCTGTGAGGTGAGTGGGATTGCCATTCCATAGATAGAAAATAGAAATTCAGCAAGGTCACACACCTATTAAATGATAGAGCCAAGACTCAAACTGGTTCCACATGCATTTGGTAGATTCTAAGTTTTATTCCAAGTGAAGTATTTGATTTTTTTCTTTCTTTCTTTTTTTTTTTTTTTTTTTGGCCCTGAAAAAGAACTTTTAATTTTGTTCCTTCTGTTTATAAAATTCTCTTATCCTATTTCAAAACTTTGTTTCCTTGCCTCCTAATGGATGTGACAAATCTGTAATGAACTTCAGGATCTTCACTCATATATCATAGGGGAAATAATATTTGAGGGCTGAGGAGATACCTCTGCAGCAGCTGTATGGTTGGGAGGCACAGGGCAGAGGTCAGGTCTCAGCAAGTGTCAGAGGTGATTACAGCCCTTCGCACCTGGCTTGCTATGGGGACTTTGTGCCTAGACATCCAAGATGGGGACCAAGCCAGACAAATGGGTTTGTCAGTCCCCTGACTTCTCTGCCTTTTCAATTATCTTTGCTTGTCTTTTAACAGATCCTCCCAACCTTCCCTATGGCTGCTCACAGGAGTCATGGCACACATCTTTCTCCCTTCTCAAACATTTGCTCAACAAGATCATTTGACTTCTCTTCTTTTTGTTCAGCCTGAGACTTTTGTTCACATTTACCCAGCACAGGACATTTCAAAATCTGGTATGGTGGTGGTGGTTTAATGTTTGACTAATAGGAACCTCTGGGTACTCACAAAGAATCTTACAATTCCAATTAAGATTAGACATATGTTAATAGTGACAGAGCACATCTCTATTTGTGAATGTTTCCCAAAGATGTTTTAATCCCCATAACCAGCCTTAATCCAAGCTTTTGGTATTTCCCACCTGAATTTTTGCAGCACCCTCCAGGCTGAACCTGCCTTCTGCTGCTTCTCTTTCATTACAACTTTTCCACTCCACTCAGGGCACTCTTCTACTTAAAACTCTTCATTAGTTTCCCACTGTCCACTGACCTCTGCGTTCTACTTGGAAAACATGACCAAGACCTCCCCTACAGCCTGGGCCATCCCCTTCTCCCCATTTTGTAGCCTCTGCTCCATTCAGACCGTACCTTGCCATTTCATGAACATAGCTTGTACTTTCTGGCATTTACCTTTTGCTCCTGAATTTTTGGCTTGGAGTCTCCTTGTCTCATCTCTGTGTGATAAAATCCCAGTTGTCTTTTAGGTGCCCACTAAATTCTTCATACAGCTGCCCTTAAATTCAGTCCCTCTCCCCTGTCCCCAGTTCCACACACGATCACCTCTGCTAGAAGTCATCTCTCCCTGAACATTTGGACTCTGTCTCCTTCTTCCTCTCTCCCCCTCTAACTCTCCTCTCTTTTCCATTCTCCCCACTATCATGAACCTCTGAGCCTCAGAGGTTCTGAGTCAGAAATGTTGGGCTTGGCACCCAGCACTCTGGAGTTTAAAAAGTCCTTTAGGTCAGCAGTTCCCAACCTGTGGGTCACAACCCACAGGAACTGTATTAAAGGGTTGCAGCATTAGGAAGGTTGAGAACCACTGCTTTAGGTCATCCTGGTTCAGATTCCACATTGAGAACCTCTGCACTAGATCTCCTTTTCTCAAACTTCGCAAATTCGAATCACCTAGGCACCTGGAGCCTACTCCCAAGCTTCTGATTTTCTGATTTAATGGGTATGGAGTATGGCCCAGGCAAGGGATTTTTGAAAGCCCCTGAGAGGGTTCTGTTTTCTACACAGCGAAGTTTTAGAGCTTGTTACTCAAAGGGTGGTTGGTGAACCAACAGTATTAGCATCACGTGGGACTTTGTTGGACATGTAGACAATTCAGTCTCATCCCAGCCCCTCTGAAGCAGAACTGGACAAGGTCTTCAGGTGATTTATATGCTCTTTGGAGTTTGAGAAGCACTAGCCTAGACAGAAAGGAATAGAGGTTATCAACTTCAAACCTACTGTGTCCAACCATTGAACCAAAGAGTTGCAGGTGACTGCTCCAGCCATCCCAAGCATCATCTGGCTTTCAGTGTTGCAAGCTTCCTGCCCCAGCAAAATGCTCCCTTAATGACCACAAATTAACATATACATTCGTTTTTCTTAGCCAGGAAAGGAGTGGGGAATGTTGGAGGAGTATAAAAGTATATGTCTTTTTAAAACTAAAATTCTTAGTTTCAAAACAAAATTACTTTTAATTTACTTAAATATTTGAAATGTGTATCAGACAGAACTCTTATGGAAAGTGACATAACTGTAAAGTGTTTGGCAATCCTTCATTTAAACTGATAACAGTTCATTGTTGTTTTTACCAGCAGTTAGTCTTTTAAGGAGCCAGAGTTCAGGTAGAACAATCAATACTCCCAGTTAATCAGGTACCTTCAGGTCCCTGCCATGTTTGCCAGGGCAGTGCTTCACAGGGGAGACCCCAAGTCATAGTGAAGCTGGATGTAACATCAGAATCATTTCTCTGTTTTAGACCAATAACTCTAACCGTGGTGTTGAGAAACAGTGGTATGTCACAATCAGGCAGGAAGGGCTTTACAATAATTTGAGCCCACACAAAAGCACCAAAGTTAGTGACCAATGTATTTTATTATAAATAAACTATAGCAAATTCAAGTTTATCCTTATATCAGCCGTTTTCCTCACGGTCATTGTAATATGCTTTCTAGTAAGGGAGAGGAAGAGTAGGCCTGTGGCCAGGCAGGGGGACTTGCAAGGCCATGGGAGCAGCCATAGGAACGTGCTATGCATGTAAGCCCAGAGCACACATTGAGGACATGAAAGTACAAGAACTGTTGGCTTTGATTGAGTTACAATTGCAGCTTTTGTCTATTAATAAAGAGAGAGGTCCTGTGGCATGTCAAGAACCATTCAGTGAATAGTTTCTGGACAGTGGTCTAATTATTTTGAAAAATCAAAGATTGGATCCCCACTTCTCAACCTAAATGGAAACAGATCCCTACTTCACAGGTTAAACAAAAATAAATTCCAGATGGATTATAGATCTAGACTATACAAGATCTGAAATGACACGTAAGAAAATATTTTTGTAGGCTTCGCACCTGTAACTCAGTGGTTAGGGCGTCAGCCACATACATTGGGCCTGGCTGGTTTGAACCCAGCCCAGGTCTGCTAAACAATGATGACAACTACAACAACAACAACAACAACAAACTGGGCATTGTGGCAGGCACCTGTAGTCCCAGCTACTTGGGAGGCTGAGGCAAGACAATCACTTAAGCCCAAGAGTTTGAGGTTGCTGTGAGCTGAGACAGCACAGCACTCTACCGAAGGGCAACATAATGAAAACTCTGTCTAAAAAAAAAAAAGTAAAGGAAAATATTTCTATATCTTAGGGTGAGGAAGGACTTAATAAGCAATACAGAAATCATCAAAGCTAGATTAGAATCACAAATACAGAAGAAAAGTCATTTATATAAAAAAGGTACTATGAATAAAATTAAAAGACAACACAAAGACTGGGAGGAGGGCAGGCGTGATGGCTCACATCTGTAATCCTAGCACTCTGACAGGCCAAGGAGAGTGGATAGCCTGAGCTCATGTGTTCAAGACCAGCATGAGCAAGAGTGAGACCCCATCTCTAAAAATACTCTGGTGTTGTGATGGGTGCCTGTAGTCCCAGCTACTTGAGAGACTGAGGCAAGAGGATTGCTTAAACTCAAGAGTTTGAGGTTGCTGTGAGCTGTGATGCCATAAAACTCCATCTAGGATAACAAAGTGAGACTCGGTCTCAAAATAAAAAAAAAAAAATACTGGGAAGAAATATTTGTGATAAAGCCTGTAATGTTATAGATCAAAGAGTGAAAATCCTTGGCTGGGCATAGTGGCTCGCACCTGTAATCTCAGCACTCAGGAGGCAGAGGTGGGAGGATCCCCTGGGCTCAGGAGTTTAAGACCACCCTGAGCAAGAGTGACATCCTGTCTCTACAAGAACAGAAAGATTGGCCGGGTGCAGTGCACAGGCCTGTAGTCCCAGCTACTTGGGATGCTGAGGCAGGAAGATCACTTGAACTAAGGTTTTTGTTTGTTTGTTTGTTTGTTTTTATTTTTGTTGTTGAGTCCCACCCTATGCCCCTGAGCAGAATGCTATGGTGTCATAGCTCACTGCAACCTCAGATTCGGGCTGTGGGCATCCCGCTGCCTCCGCCTCTGGAAGCCTCTGGGATTATAGGCACTTGTCAAGGCACCTAGCTGGGTTTTTCCATTTTTTTAGGAGTTGGGGTGAATCCAGGTTTTTGAGGTTGCTGCAAGCAAGGCTGACACCACAGAATACTAGACTATACAACAGAGCAAGACTCTGTCTCAAAAAAAATAGAAAGTCAAAATCCTTGAACTGTAGGATGTCTATAAACTCCTAAGAAAACTTAGCCCAGTAGAATAAAAGGTGAAAGATAAAAATAGGCAATTTAGAAATGAAAAATTACAAATTATAACTATGAAATACAGAATATCTACCTGTGAATTATTAGGGAGATAACCATTAAATTAAGATACTATTGGGCGGCGCCTGTGGCTCAAAGGAGCAGGGCACCGGCCCCATATACTGGAGGTGGTGGGTTCAAACCCGGCCCTAGCCAAAAATTTAAAAAAAAAAAAAAAAGTTAAAAAAAGGATTAAGATACTATTATTTCTAAGAATTCTCTGCCTTTCTGAGCATTTAATTTAATCTTTTAAAAGTAATTTTCAGAATTTTTTTAGTAGTCAATTTGTCCTTTTTTTTTTTTGGAGAGAGAGGATCTGGCTCTGTAGCACAGGCTGGAGTACAGTGGTGCCATCATGGCTCACTGCAGCCTTCCTTAAACTCCTTAGCCTCTTACCACCTTAGCCTCCCAAGTAGCTAGGACTACAGGTGCACACCATCATGCCTGGCTAAATTTTTTTTTTTTTTAATTTTTTGGAGACAAGGTCTTGCTTTTTGCCCAGGCTGGTCTCAAACTCCTGAGCTCAAGCAATCTTTCACTTAGGCCTCCCAAGGTGCTGGGATTATTGGCTCAAGCCATCAGGCCTGACCTTGTCACTAATTTTAAATTTGGTAGAGTACATAAATTTATATAGATGAGCCATATAGTCTTTTTTTTCTTTCTTTCTTTCCTTTTCTTTCTTTCTTTCTTCTTTTTGAGACAGGATCTCCATCACCTGAGCTAGAGTGCAGTGGCATTATCATAGCTCACGGCAGTCTCCAAATCCTAGACTCAGATGATCCTCCTGCTGCAGCCTCCCAAGTAGCTGGGACTATAGGGGCCTGCCACCATGCCCAGCCAATTTTTCTATTTTTGTAGAGACAGGATCTCTACATTTGAGAGAGCCTCTTGCTCAGGCTGGTCTTGAACTCCTGGCCTCAAATAGTCCCCCTGCCTGGGCCTCCCAAAGTGCTAGTATTACAGGTGTGAGCCACCTTACCAGACCCATGTATTCTTTTTTATTATAAATATAACATAAAATTGACTTTTTTAACCATTTTTAGGTATCCTGTTCAGTGGCATTAAGTACATTCACATTGTTGTGTTACCGTTACCAGCTTGCATCTTTAGAACTTTTTCCACTTCTTGAACTGAAACTCTGTACCCATCAAACAACTCTGAATTCCTCCTTACCCCAGCAACTCACTACCACCATTGTTTGGTTTCTATGGTTTTGATGACTCTAGGTTCCTCATACAAGAGGAATCAAACAGTATTTGTGCTTTTGTATCTGGCTTATTTAACCTAGTATAATATTCTCAAGGTTTATCCATGACAAAGGATGGTTCAGAATTTCATTCTTGTTCAGAGCTGAATGTCTCACTCTGTATATGTGTGTAAGAGAGAGAGAGACAGAGAAGAGAGCAAGAGAGAGACTTATCCACTTATCTGTTCATGTTAGTTTAGCTGTTCCTGCTTTTCATTCATTGTGAATAATACATGAACATATATGAACAAATATCTATTCAAGTCTTGGCTTTTAATTCTTTGGGGCATATATGCCCAGAAGTAGAATTGCTAGATTATTAAAATGCTATTTTAATTCTTTTTGAGGAACCGCCATAGTGTTTTCTGCAGTGGCTGTGGTATTTTACATTCCCACCAGCAATGCACAAAGGGAGAACCATATATTCTTTTCTTTCTTTCTTGGATCTTTACCGTAAGAACCTAGACGAATTCTTCTGAGTCTCTCTCAGACAAACTTTTGACAATCTGTTTATGCTTTCCAAAACCTGAATTTAGTCACAGATGAGTGGATGTGGGTCTCTCTGTTAATAAGTGGGTAATTCAGTATTACATGCAAGAAGAACAAGCTTGTTAATTGTTCACAATAAAGCATATGATTTAATAAAAATGGATCAATATTCTATAGTTACTGATTTATATACTTGTGTAATAGTGCTGACTGTCAGTTACTGTAAATGTCGCCTTCTTGGAGGGGCACTCTGCTCGTTTACTTTTCCATCACCTGCTTTAGTTCCTTTGTGATATTTGTACTATCTGAAATTAGAGAATGTAATATGAATAAAGAATGTAATTTTTGTGAGGTTCATGAACTTTCAAATTGCACATCATACTCCAAAGCCCTTGTTTTAAAGTCTCTACGTAGATGGGGGACATCTTCTCCACTTCAGTAGTTTTAGGGGAGATCAGTGACATTTGGGAAGTGAGATCTGTTCTTTCCTATTTCCTTAATGCCTTCTCATTTCTAAGTTTTCTCTAGTGTCTATCTGGGCCTTCCAACCTTTTGCTCAGGTTCCTCACCATTTTGGCTCAGAGCCCATAGCTCAGTGGGTAGGTTGCCGGCCACATACACTGAGGCTGGCGGGTTCAAACCTGGCCCAGGCCTGCTAAACAACGGTGACAACTGCAACAAAAAGCCGAGTGTTGTAGTGGGTGCCTGTAGTCCCAGCTACTTGGGAGGCTGAGGCAAGAGAATCACTTAAGCCCAATAGTTTGAGGTTGCTATGAATCCTCCTGCCTTGGCCTCCCAAAGTGATGGGGTTGTAGGCATGAGCCACCATGCTCAGCTTCATATTTTCATCTAAGAGTTTGATACTGTTTTGTTTTGTTTTGTTTTTTTAACGTTCAAATCTTTGATTCATTTGAGATTTGTCTTAGGGAGACAAGTGAGACTCTGTCTGGAAAAAAAAAGAAGCCTCTTCTTTGTATGTAATTGTGGCCACAAAATTTGCTCACCCTGGCATCTTGGAATAGCAAACACTATTTCTACTAGTACAATTCCTTTTTAAAAAAATTCCCTACTGCTGCCATATCATGTCATCACCACTCACAGCATGTTGGTGAAAATATTATCCTTGTATTTGATCAAAATCAGGTTCTGAGTTTTCGTTTTCTTCATTGGCGGCTGAAGGAGTTGCCTGTGCTTGAAGGTGCTGTACTTTGTCTCCCTGATGTCACAAGGGCCAGCCTTTCTTTAGGAGCTCAGGACCCTTCCGACCCTTCTCATTCTTCCTAGCTAAATGACTTTCCCATTTGGAGGCCCTTGTTAAGGCAGGTCACCTGAAGGGCTACTCTTTTCTGTCCTTGAGAATGGCTCCTGTGACTCTCTGTTATCAAAAGGCATTTTCTAAAGAACTCCCAACCCCCTCTGTTCTTCCCCAGACTGTGACAGTCTCACATCTCTGTCAAGGTGAGGAAGGATGGGTTTGGTCCTTCAGCAGCAGACAGTAGGGGGATATTGGGTCTGGATTCCACTCAGAAGGGCCTCTGTAATGAGGTAATAAAAATAACCCCACAAATTAGGTTATCGCACTTAAAGGATCCCAGATTTTTAAAAAATCCTCTCATATTTTCTTTCTTGTTTTGTTTTTGTCTTGTTGTTATTGTTGTTGTTTGAGACTGAGTCTCACTCTGTTGCCTGGGCTAAGGTGAGGTGGTGTCATAATAGCTCACAGCAACTTCAAACTCCTGGCCTCAAGAATCCTCCTGCCTTGGCCTCCCAAAGTGCTGGGATAATAGGCATGAGCCACCATGCTCAGCTTCATATTTTCATCTAAAGAGTTTGATACTGTTCTTTTTTTATATTTAAATCTTCGATTCATTTGAGATTTGTCTTAGCATGGGTCCAACTTGAATTTTTTCATCTGGCTGTGTCTTTCCTCTGTGGTTTGAGTGTCTGCCCTTGTCCTGTGCTACATTCCCATAGTCCAGTGGTTCTCAACCTGTGGGTCACGACCCACAGGAACTATATTAAAGGGCTGCAGCATTAGGAAGATTTGAGAACCACTGCCATAGTCGTTGTGCAGATCCTCTTCTCTGCCATTCCATCTGTCATGCACCACCTGTATGAAATTCTGATTCATGTGTCTGCTAGGTCTGCCTGAAGGTTTTGTTTCATCTCTTTGGTCTGATTTTGTATAATGTTTAACTTTTGAGATTTCATAATAACTTAACATCTTACAGAGATAATCTCTTTCCTCCTCCCCATTTCAGTCAACAGTCTCTCTTAATGTTTATTTTCATACATTTATACTTTAGTTACATGATTTGCCACTGTTAAATGTTATCTTTTAGATTTCCAGGTATGAAAAGGCAATGAAGCAGATGAGGCAATGATTGCCAGATAAGGCAATCAGCAAACATATCCTATATCCCACCTATACCTATAAACCTTCAACTTCCACTTTTGTTACAATGTCATTTCTACACTGCTCTATGACATTTACTCTAAGCATCCTAATTGCCATGGTAAATTTAGTCTTTGTTCTAAAGTTAACTTTATTAGGTGTTCATCCCTTAATAGTCCACAAATTTGTATATGTTCAAAGCTGTTTGCCTATAGGTTTAATATGTGAAGAACAGTTTTGTTGAATATAAAATTCTTGGCATATATTTTCTTGAATATCACATGGCTATTTCTTCTCTGACTTCAGGTACTGAATGTTACTATAGGGAAATCTTGAAACCAATTGACCTTCCCTCTTACAAGGGATTTGATCTTTTTGCTGTTATCCACCTGTCTCGCTGTTAGCTTGGGTTAGTTTTCCTTGGCACACAGTAGAACTTTCAGAGTTTCTTATACCTTTTTAGATTATTTGTTCTAGTCCTTTTATTTGTTCTAGTATTTGTTCTAGTCCTTTTAGTTTTCTTTGAGAACTCCAATTACCTGTATATGTTCATTGATTCTCCTTTTTCTTTTTTTTCATTTATTTATTTGCGGTTTTGGCCAGGGCTGGGTTTGAACCCACCACCTCTGGTATATGGGGCTGGCACCCTACTCCTTGAGCTACAGGTGCTGCCCTGATTCTCCTTTTTCTGTCATTTCCTTTAATCCTCTAACCTTTCTTTGTTTCCATTTCATTTAATTGTTTCTTTCTCATTTGGTCCTCTTTTTCCCTTTTGCTTTTTTCCAAGATGCCTATTTCCTTTTGTGCTCCTTCCCATTTTGTCTTTATTTCTCCAAATGCCTTTTCTCTTGTGCCCCTCATATCTCTATCCAGCAGCTAGAGGGCAATTATATGAACTCATAGTTTACTGGTAGCTTGTATGATATGCCCATATGTGAAGATTTACATTAAATTATAGAGACCATTATTTACTAAATTCAGCATCTAACCTTAAGTAAACAATTTATTAACATTAATAATAGAAATGTCACCAAGACTTTGTGTAATTGTTTTACTAATTGTTTTCTCTGTTTTCTCAGGAGGTCTAATGTTAGGTCTTAGGAATAATCAGGCTATAATATTCATCAAAACATCATTAATTTATTTCTGTGTACTCCTACAGAATTTCAAAAAAGGACTGGAGACGCTACCAAAATATAGCACAAGAAATTTATAGGAAGAAAGAAAATAGGCCGGGTACAGAGGCTCACCCCTCTAATCCTAGCACTCTGAGAAGCTGAGGCAGGAGGATCTCTTGAGCTTAGAAGAGACCAGAGACCAGCCTGAGCAAGAGCTAGACCCCATCTCTACTAAAAACAGAAAAATTAGCATTTTGGCAAGCACTTGTAGTCCCAACTACATGGGAGGCTGAAGCAGTAAGATGGCTTTAACCTGGGAGTTTGAGGTTGCTGTGAGCTCTGTTGCCATAGCACTCTAGCCTGAGGCAACAGAATGAGACTCTGTCTCGAAAAAAAAAAAGTAATGAGAGGCAAAACATGAAATAAAAATACACAAAATACATGATATAAAAACATCCAGTATTCTCAGGCTGGTCATGCACATTAAGGAAAAATTGAAGACTTCTGATTTTTATTTTAACTCTGTCTTTCCAATTCTAATTTCTCACATGATAACATAATTTCTTATTTCAAGTTGGTATTTAGTAAATGCCTGTTAAACTTTTGTTAAATATAAATGGATAAGTTGTTTGAAACACCACTGGAAAAAAAAAATAGCATCCAGTATTCCTGTTTTAAGCTTTTGGCTCCAAGATTCCAAGCAGGCAAAGCAGAAAGGGAGCCATAGTCATGGGCATGAAACAAACACAAATCAGTTGCCCAGAAGAGGAGCTCCTTTGGGGATTGAGGTCAAGAGAGAAATTTGTTCTTCAGTCTCATTAAGAAGACATTGTGTGGGCCGGCGCCCTAGCTCAGTGGGTAGGGCTCCAGCCACATACAAGGAGGCTGGCAGGTTCACACCCAGCCCGAACCACCTAAAACAACAATGACAACTGCAACAACAACAGAATAGCCAGGCATTGTGGCAGGCACCTGTAGTCCCAGCTACTTGGGAGGCTAAGGCAAGAGAATTGATTAAGCCCAAGAGTTTGAGGTTGCTGTGAGCTATGATACTATGGCACTCTACCCAGGGTGACAGCTTGAGACTCTATCTAAAAAAAAAGGACATTGTGTTTTATGAACAATGTTGTCAACAACTTCCCAGCAGCATTTAAGTTCCTGACAGCGATTAATTTCTTTCTTTCTTTTTTTTTTTTTTTTTTT
>NW_003852406.1:36274435-36289372 GCF_000181295.1 Otolemur garnettii | reverse complement strand
GAGTCTCCTGCCTCAGCCTCCCAAGCAGCTGGGACTACAGGCGCCCGCCACAACGCCTGGCCATTTTTTGGTTGCAGCCATTATTGTTTGGCGGGCCCGGGCTGGGGATTCGAACCCACCACCTTAGGTGTATATGGCTGGCGCCTTAGCCGCTTGAGCCACAGGCGCCGAGCCCATTAATTTCTTTCTAATGACAGTTCTTAGATTGTCATCCAGGGCCATCATGCCAACATACTATTCAGTAAACACAGTTTTGCCAGGGCTCAGAGCAGTGTGATCCAGGCTCACAGCCCTCTGCTGGGCTGGCTTGGTGGCAGAGTCATTTTAGAGTCTGTCATCTAAGGAAGGGGCTATATATATTCTTTCAACAATCTTCCTCCATGATTTCTTTGATTCGAGTGTTAGCTGTACTTACAGGGCAATAGAGTTTGACAGGTTCCCAGAAAAAAGAGGTGTTCCATAGTACCAGTTAAAGATCTAATAGACTTCTACTGCAGATGACAAATTTGAGGGCTCTTTTAACTGCCAACCTACTTATTTTAGTTATGTGTATAAACACCCAGAGTCCATTTTACAGGGGCTCTGTCATCTGTGTCTTACTTAAATGCCAAGTAATAAGATTGTAAATAGCAGATACATTTTAATATCATAAGTTGTTATTTAAGCTATTTTTGAAAGGAGACTTAGCTTTAGGGAAATTTCTTTGGTATAACTAAAAGTCATTAATTCATCAAATTTAATGGGTACCTACTAAGTATCTGGCACCATGGTGAGTATTGGGGGCTATTGTGTACCCCATTGCAGTCCTTTAATTAGGTTTTCACATCCCCACCTGCTCTCATTTCCTGGGGAAGAAACAGGCAGGGACATGGAACCCAAATCATTAAGACTTTGAAATTCTAGGTGATTGCCATGAAGATCTGAAGCCTGGCAATTAAATAACCAGTTAGAATAAAATAAACCTGGCTTTTTAAAAGCTGTGAAAATTTTCTAGCCTCTTGTGTTCACTAGAAGTTTAATTTATATAAATTTCCTTTTGGTTGCTTTTTCTTCTCATGACAGGGAATTGAGTAGACATTGTATGTTTTTCTTCATTGTTTCAGATTTTGAGATACAGAGTGAAAATGAGGAGAACTCTAATCAAGACATGTTTGAGGATGTCGAAACACATGAGTTGTTCTCAAAAATGCCTGACAGGGAAGGCATTCAGCAATCAAATGGGGAGAGTGACTTTGAGAGAGACTGTGGCACTGGGGGGCCCAAGGGAAATGCTCTAGGGGAGGTGCCATCCCAGGGCAGAGAACTTGGCCAGCTCATAGGCCTTCAGGGTACCTACCTGGGTGAGAAGCCATATGAATGTCCCCATTGTGGGAAAACCTTCAGCCGGAGATCCCACCTAATCACCCATGAACGGACCCACACGGGAGAGAAATACTACAAATGTGATGAATGTGGAAAAAGCTTTAGTGATGGTTCAAACTTTAGTAGGCACCAAACTACTCACACTGGGGAGAAACCCTATAAATGCAGAGATTGTGGGAAGAGCTTTAGCAGGAGTGCAAACCTCATAACCCACCAGAGGATTCACACGGGAGAGAAGCCCTTTCAGTGTGCCGAGTGTGGCAAGAGTTTTAGCAGGAGCCCCAATCTCATTGCTCATCAGCGAACCCACACGGGAGAGAAACCATACTCATGCCCAGAATGTGGAAAGAGCTTTGGCAACCGGTCCAGCCTTAACACACATCAGGGAATCCACACTGGAGAAAAACCCTATGAATGTAAGGAATGTGGTGAAAGCTTTAGTTACAACTCCAACCTAATCAGACACCAGAGAGTCCACACAGGAGAGAAACCATACAAATGTACTGAGTGTGGACAGAGGTTCAGCCAAAGCTCAGCCCTCATTACCCACCGGAGAACTCACACAGGAGAAAAACCCTATCAGTGCAGTGAGTGCGGGAAAAGCTTTAGCCGCAGCTCCAATCTGTCCACCCACCGGAGAACCCACATGGTGGAGAAGCCCTATAAGTGTGGAGTGTGTGGGAAGAGCTTCAGCCAAAGTTCAAGTCTTATTGCACACCAGGGCATGCACACAGGGGAGAAACCCTACGAGTGTCTGACATGTGGGGAGAGCTTCAGCTGGAGCTCCAACCTTCTCAAGCACCAGAGGATCCATACTGGTGAGAAGCCCTACAAATGCAGTGAGTGTGGGAAGTGCTTCAGTCAGCGCTCCCAGCTGGTGGTGCACCAGCGGACCCACACAGGTGAGAAGCCCTACAAATGCCTCATGTGTGGCAAGAGCTTCAGCCGGGGCTCTATCCTGGTCATGCACCAGAGAGCCCACTTGGGAGACAAGCCCTACAGGTGTCCTGAATGTGGGAAAGGCTTCAGCTGGAATTCAGTTCTCATTATACATCAGCGAATCCACACAGGGGAGAAGCCCTACAAGTGCCCTGAATGTGGGAAAGGATTCAGCAACAGCTCCAATTTTATTACACATCAGAGAACTCATATGAAAGAGAAACTGTATTGAAGTGGCAAAGAGGAAAAAGTGAAGAGACTGGCCAGAGATGGACTTGCCACACTGCCCCAAATAGGGATGTCCCTTTAAAAGAGCCATTCTTCCTAAATGCTTTTTGGAGTTTTTGACAGAATCTTACCCTTGCTTATCCTCATTTCTAATACCATCAGTGGTTGGAGTCAACCCCCATACATGGTTAAGAACAGCATGTAAGGAGCAGAAGGTCTGCAAAATTGGGTCTTTTTCTGTAACATTTCATAGCTTGATTGGCCTCTCTCTTGATTCCTCTGTGCCTCAGTTTCCTCTTTGGTAAAATGGGGGGAAACATTTCTCCTGTGGAGTGAAAGACAGCATGGCCCTCAGCATGGGCTGAGTCCTCAGAGAAATACTAGAAATTCATTTGTGTGGTTCTGGTTGTTTTGCTGGCATTTTGTTGGGCTATCACCCCAAGCTATCAGCATCGCAGGGCCCCTGCCCATGTTAGAACCTGCTCTGTTTGGCATCAGTGTCCTTGGCTTTGACCTCAGGTCAAGGATGAAAGGGCTTCTCCAATTGTGAGTCATCCTTGCAGAGGTGGACCCCCTTTCTATTTCTAGAAAGTATCAGGAGTACAGACACTGAGATATGCCCTGACCTGATATCTCAGCATCCTTCCTGTTGATAAGCTAGACAGGGCCTTCTAGGATTCACATTCTTGTTTTTGTCTCTGCTTGCTATCCTGTGGTAAGTCAGGTGCCCAGGGGAGCACACTTGCTCTTGTGGGGTTTTGTGCTGGAGTATGTGGTGAAATCTGAGACCCCAGCAGCCCACCTGTGGAGGAGGCAAACAGTCCTGCATGCCACAGGGTGGGCTTGTGTCTTGGCCCACAAATACGTAGCTCCACAATTATTTCTAAATTATTCTGTGTAATTGTTATTTCTCTGTTCTCATATTTTTGATTTTATACATGCACTGGTGGCTTTTGTATACTAAGGACATTATTTTTAAGGAAGTGCTGATTTTAAGGACATATCTGTCCCCTGGAAAGATCTGGGCTTGAATCAGGAATTTGTCCTATAGATGCCACCCTTGATCTTGGTATACTACCAGGGGTTTGTTCTTGGGATCCTCCAGCCTGGAAACAATAACAATAGGGGAAAGATAACAGGTGAAAGGTTTGTTATGAGGAAAGGGGACAGTCGAGGAAGTGTTTCTGGGAATGTGAAGCTGCACCCTTCCACTCTTGGGGGCCTGTGCTCAGAATGGGTTTTGGTTCTTATAGGATGGATGCTCAATATGCCTAATAAAGTAAAGTCCCTTTCTTTTCTAGAGTCTGTCTTTTAACACATGTTAAAAACCAGAACTTGACTGTTAACAAATTCACACCTCACTTCCCCACCCCACGCCAACCACCTCTTATCCTGCCACAGAGTGATAGTAGTCTAAGCCCTTTAGGGAGTAAAATCTGTTGCCTCACAGAGCACACCTTTGGGTGAGCCTACACCATGTGTGCTTGTCCAGGCCACACACTTTCCCACTGCCTTCTGCAGATTCTACATTCAATCTGTCAATCAAGACCTGGAGTAGCAGCTTTGTCTAAGGAGCCACATGGGCACAGGAAATCAACTAAGACACCAGGAGAAAATTCTAGGCATTGTTGGTCATTGAATGCTATCGATAGGGTCTCACAGGAAGCAAGTGTCGCGGAGCATAAACCCGCATATTGAAATTGTATATTTAAATAAAGGGGTTCACAGCTCTCTCAGGCATGTGACAAGTTTATTTCTTTTTCTCCTGGCTTATATAGTCCATTGTGTACATGCACACTGTACCTTATTAATATTCATCACAATCCCTCTGCATATGCACACTGTACATCAATGAATTCATTAATATTCATTACATTCCATAACTCAGCTCATGAATAAACATCTTGTGACTGTCTCATGAGCAGATCCTCCCTAGTAATCTACAGATTAACTGATACCACTTTATCTAACATAGTCCTCCTAACATAATCTTCCTAACATAATCCTTTTAACATAACTTAATGGAGAACATGTTGCTAGCCATTACTTCTTTTGTTCTTATCTGCTGAAGCCTGAGGCTTAGAGAAAGAAGGTGGATTACTGGCCTCACCATTTGGAGGCAGTTACTTCAATTTTAAGGCATAATTAAGAAATTTCTAAAACATACAGAAGACTTATTTGCAAGCCTCTGCTCCCATGTGGGCCTTAAGTGGGGGGGGGGGTTACGCCCACAATCAACCTGGCCATATGGGATTCTGCCTCAGTTTCTCATAAGTATGCCTGCACAAAGTCTTTTCACTGCTCTCTCTCAAACAGCTTTTTTGGCCAGAGGTATAGAGGTTTTTCGCCTATATTAAACCAAACCAGATAGGCTGTGAATCCCCATAATTAGTTCCATTTCTTCACTTATTTGACCAACAGTCATGAGGACGTAAGTACCATCACTGTGGTGGGTGCTAGGAGGGGTTGTGAGCAAGAAGTCCTATCATCTGTCTAATAGAAGAAAGGTGCTCATTTGGAAAGATATAAGAGCTGTCCTACCAGTAAGGGGAATAGATAGGATGGTTTCCCAGCTAACATAAGTTCCAGAATTTGATTAGTAAAAGAAACTTGGGTTGTAGAAGATATTGGATCTTTAAATTTCAACTCAGGAGAAGAGTTGATACTAAGCTTTTTGAAGCTTTCTAATTTTTGTTTTTACTCCTCCCTACATGGTAGAAACAAAAAATATTCTGGGGGGAAAAAGGAAACAAGATTATTGGCTGGAATTGCAGAAATAGGGTGGTACCAGGTTTGAAAAATGACAAATTATGGTTCTTAAAAGGTTGATGGTTCACTGCTTCCTCTACATGGGTCCACAGAGGCAAAGAGGGGTCAATATATAGCAGCCTTCATGAAGCTCTGTGTTGGATGAAAGAATACATCTTTCCCTAAAAGATTTCAAGAAGCTGCTAGGCACAGAGGCTTATACCTGTAAACCCAGAACTCTGGGCGGCCAAGGCAAGAGGATCCTTTGAGCTCATGAGTTTGAGACCAGCCTGAACAAGAGTGAAACCCCTCTGTCTCTACCAAAAATAGAAAAACTAGCCAGGCATAGTGGCAGGCACCTATAGTCCCAGCTACATGGGAAGCTGAGGCAAGAGGACTGCAGCACTCAACCCAGGGTGACAAAGGGAGACTCTGTCTCAAAAAATAAAAAATGTGAAAGTAAAAGTAAAAAAAAAAGATTTCAAGAAGCTTCAATCCTGGTTGGGCACAGTGGCTAGCACTCTGGGAGGCTGAGACAAGTGGATTGCTGGAGGTCAGGAGTTCAAGACCAGCCTGAGCAAGAGCAAGACCCATTCTCTACTAAAAATAGAAAAATTAGCTGGATGTGGTGGCAGGCACTGGTAGTCCCAGCTACTCAGGGAGCTGAGACATGACTGAGATCACTGGAGCCTAAGAGTTTCAGGTTGCTGTGAGCTGTGACACTAAGGCAAACTACTGAGGGTAACAGAGTGAGACTCAGTCTCAAAATTAAAAAAAGAAATAAAAATTCCCCTGTACATGCCCATGGCCTTTAGGGACTCTGCTTGTTTTACCAGTTTGTTTCTAAGAACAAGGGAACAGCCTTAGGACAATTAATCCAGGGTAAATGGTTTTAAAAAAAAAAAAAACCAAAAACAATTGCTTCAACCTCAGTTTGGGGCCCAAGTCCACCTCAGCAAGTCCTTTATGTGACTTTGATCACTCTCAGAATGTCAGCTCACATTCTGTGAGAACCTTGAACCTGTCAGATGTGGCCTCTCTCAGATCCCCTGCAATGAACCAACAAATCTCTCTTTGTACTCAGTCCCTCACACCATGCTCAGCCTAGAGATGAGTTTTCACCTTAGCAGTAACAGTAACCTCTGCCTTCAGCCTCACCTCTTCTCCAGGGTCAGAACCTTGCTCCATCAGCTGTTTCCTCTCAATTTCTAGTCTCTCTCTTGCTACTGGCTTCTGATAGTGACCTGTTCACCTGCTGAAGTTATTCCTAGAGTCTCAAACTCAGCATTCCCAGAACTCAGGTACACCCCCACTCCACCCCGCCTTGGGCACTTCCTTGTATTTCCTCTGTGAGTAGCATCACCACCTACCCAGCCTCACCCAACCCCCAAACCAGGGAGTCACCTGGACTCCATCCTCTCTCACATCCCTCAGAGCTATTTGGGAACCACATCCTTCAAATTCTGCCCCTCTACTTACCATTTACCAGCCTCTGGCATAGTTCAGACCTTTGCCTGATGACTGCAACAGCTCCCTCCAACCCTGCCCCCTGCTTCTCCCTCCTTATTGCAGCCAGAGTGAGCATTCTTCCACTGCATGGGTGGAGATGGTCACCCCTCACCTTAAACTTTCCCAGACTCCTCACCTATAGAAAGACCACATTCCTTCCACGGCAGAAGTCTTTCTGATGGGAACCTCTGTGGAACCTCATCACACACCTGTAAGCCTTGCAAATCCTTGTTTCTGGAAGGCTCCCCTTCAATGTCCCTAGCTGAGACTTGCCTGCTTCCTTTTCTAGAATGCAGGGCCTCCTTGCCTGCGGGGGAGCACACCTGCCCACACTTTTCTTTTTTTGTAGTCTCAGGCTGTCACCCCGGGCATAGCAACCTCAAAGTCTTGGACTTAAGCGATTCTCTTACCTCAGCCTCCCAAGTAGCTGGGACTACAGGCGCCTGCCACAACATCCAGCTATTTTGTTGTTGTTGCAGTTGTCATTGTTTTAGCTGGCCTTTGCCTGGTTCCAACCCGCCAGCCTCAGTATATGTGGTCAGAACCCTACCCTATGGGCACCGCCCACCCCACCCACCTTTGAAGACATAGCCTGGGCACCCCCTCCTCCGTGCAGCCTTCTTTACACTTTTCTGGCAGACGTGACCCTGGCTGTGCTCCCCTGCAATCTCTCATTTTCCTGCTGCAACTCTCCAGACACCTGCCTGTTGCTGCCCCTCCTCCTCTTCCCTTTGTTATGTTCATACCTGTCCTAAGGTTCAAGACTTTTTCTCTTGCTCAGTACATGTGATAGGAACTCAAGGAATATTTGCCACTTGGTTCTCTTCATAGAGATGCACATATGCACAAGAGGCAGAGGGACCCCAAAATTCTGGCCCAGAAAATTGAGTAGGTTTCCTTTGGTAAGATGATAAATAATAATTTTAACTTCAGTGACCACTCAATATTTACCTGCATACGGTATGCACACAGCATAAGACCAACCAACCAGTATCTTTTTATCAACAGTTTAAATCAACAAACCAGTATCTTAATGAAACAACTTGGATTTTTGAAATGTCACATAATCAAAAGCCAGTGGAAAACCATGCATCTTCTTTATTGTAGCTGAATCTGTAGTACACAATCTATTTTTTTTCTGTTCACACAAGCAGTGAAACTTGAGACTTTATCTTACTCTTACCCTTTAATCCAGTATATCAATATAACTCTATCCTGAGATAGTTCCCCTTATTTTAAACTTTTTATTGAAATTTAGCAGAAGGGCCAAGCATGACAGCTTATGCCTATAATTTCAGAACTTTGGGAGGCTGAGGAGGGAAGATTGCTTGAGCTCAGGTGTTCAAGACCAGTCTGGATAACAGGAAGACCCTGTCTCCACAAGAAATTTTTAGAAAATTAGCTGAGCATGATGTCATGCACATGGGAGGATCTTAGCTGAGCATGATGGCATTCACCTGGGAGGATCTCTTGAACCCAGGAGTTTGAGGTGACAGCTGTGATTGCACCACTGCATGCCAGCTTGGGCAACAGAGTGAGACCCTGTCTCAAAAAGACAACTGTCTATATATCTAAGTATAGCAGATGAGTGCACGCAAGTATACATCTCCTTAAATTTTTACAAATCACACACACTTGTGTAATCAGCACCCAAATCAAGAAACTACTTATCAGCGACCTAGAATTCTCCAATTTATGTCTCCTTCCAGTCAGCACCTGTCTCCTTCCTGACCCTGCCCTGAAGTGTGTGGTATAGTAGAGGAAGTATGGGGAGATACAAAGCTATAGTTCTAGATAAACTTGTAATTACTAACTACATACCTTTACTTTTACCTTGTTATTTTATCCATTTGTTCCTATCAGGTATTTCTCATGGCTTTAACAATACAGTGAAGTTAACTAACTTAGGAGTCATGATTAAGAGGTACTGAGCGAGTTAATACCCAAACATCTCTGAATCTCCACTGTTTCATCTATGGAGCGAAGATACTTACCTACCTCCATTACAAGCAGGTCGTAATGTGATGACTTTTTTTTTCATGGAATTTTGCTTCCCTAGGATTGCATTCATACTTTACAATAAGCCATAATAGCTCATAGTAACAAAATTCACAGAGCAGTTACCATGTCCCAGGCCCTGTGATGAGCTTTTTACATATTCTCTCTATCCTGTTAACAATCCTAGGATATAGGTAAATATCCTCACTCCAGCTACTTGGGAGGCTGAGGCAAGAGAATCGCCTAAGTCCAAGAGGTGGAGGTTGCTGTGAGCTGTGATGCCACAGCACTCTACCAAGGGCGAAAAAGTGAGACTTTGTCTCTTAAAAAAAAAAAAAAAACTGAATATCCTCATTCCATAGATGAGACAGTGGAGATTCAGAGATGTTTTGTTATTAACTTGCCCAGCACCACATAACCATGACTCCTAAGTCAGTTAACTCCATTGTATTGTTAAAACCATGAGAAATACCAGTTAGGAACAAATGGATAAAATAACAAAATATTAAAACTGATAGGCCAGGTGTGGAGGCTCATGTCTGTAATCTCAGCACTTTGAGAGGCCAAGTCAGGAGACTCACTTAAGACCAACCTAGGCAACGTAGTGGGACCCTATTTTTGACAAAAAAAAAAAAAAATTAGCTGGGTGTGGTGACATGCACCTATAATCTCAGCCACTGAGGAAGCTGAGGCAAGGGAATCATTTTGAGCCCAGGAGTTGTGAGGTTGCTGTGAGCTATGATGACACCATTGCCCTCTATCATCAACCCTTTCTCAAAAATTGTTGGGAGGTGGCTCGGCGCCTATAGCTCAACCGGCTAAGGCGCCAGCCACGTACACCTAAGGCGGCGGGTTTGAATCCCCAGCCCAGACCCGCCAAACAACAATGACGGCTGCAACCAAAAAATGGCCGGGCGTTGTGGCGGGCGCCTGTGGTCCCAGCTACTTGGGAGGCGGAGGCAGGAGACTCGCTTGAGCCCAGGAGTTGGAGGTTGCTGTGAGCTGTGATGCCACGGCACTCTGCCCAGGGGGACAGCTTGAGGCTCTGTCTCAAAAAAAAAAAAAAAATTGTTGGGAGGGAATCATCCTCCACTAACCAACTGACCCAATGTAATCACAAGGGTCCTTGAAAATCTTACAGGATTAATTCCTATAATCCTAACACACTGAGAGGCCAAGGGTCCCTTGCGCTTAGGAGTTCAAGACCAGCCTAAGCCAAAGCAAGATCCTGTCTTTACTAATAATAGAAAAACTAGCTGGGTGTTGTGGTGGGCATCTGTAGTCCCAGCTGCCCACCACAGCTGAGGGAGGCTGAGGCAGGAGGATTGCTTGAGCACAGGAGTTTAAGGTTACTGTGAGTGAGATATGATGACAACTTAGCACTCCAGCCTGGGCAACAGAGTGAAACTCTTGTCTAAATACACACACACACACAAAAAGTTTTTTAAAAAATGTAGCTGGTTACCTGCACCAGTCCTGCAGACCAGAGACAGCAAGTTCGAACCTCACCTGGGCCTGATTAAGGAAAAAAAAAAAAACATAGAAGAGCTCTCCAGTGACTGGAGGGTGGGAACCCAAAGCCCTCTCACACGTTAAGCCTTTGCTCCACCTTGTCAGTCCCTAAAGCAGCTCTGGAATTTCCAGGCTGGCCCAGGGAATGATGTGAAAGCAGCATGTCTGTGCAGGTGACACACGCCACCGCCCGCCACCGCCCAGTGTCCACACGAGCCTCCTGAGAAGGTACTGCCAGGCTCCCCCTGGAAGCTGGCTCTCTGGAGGGCTCTCCATCGCCCTGTGCTTTCTCTCAGCACAGGCTGCTCTTACAGCAGGAGATCACAAAGTCACCTACTTTCATTGAATTTGGACCTTTCATCTGTTAATTGGAGAGTGAGACCTACTAGGCAGGGTTCCCAGATTCCCTGTCAGAGCCAAACCAGATTAAATAGGTAGAGTAGATGCTAAATAAAGAAGTTTCTGTTCTCTTTCCCAGAGGCTGCACCTGCTCTTATCCTGGGAGCAGCATTTCTAGCTATTCGTTTTCTTTGCTCACACCTCCTCTTGAGATTTGTCACACCATACTGGAGTTGCTTGGGTTCTTCCTGGCAGCATTTTTGAAAATGCACGTCAGCTAGATTGCATTTTGTAAAAGGAAAGGGGTGTTTCATTTTCCCTGCCACCACAGCACACTCAGGCCTAGTGCTCAGCCCAAAGTGGATACTGGTTGTTGACCAAATAAGCTCTAATGGTGGCTCGGCGCCTGTAGCTCAGGCGGCTAAAGCGCCAGCCACATAAACCAGAGCTGGCAGGTTGGAATCCAGCCCAGGCCAAAAAATAGCCAGGCGTTGTGGCGTGCGCCTGTAGTCCCAGCTATTAGGGAGGCCGAGGCAAGAGAATCGCTTGGGTCCAGGAGTTTGAGGTTGCTGTGAGCTGTGACGCCATAGCACTCTACCCAGGGCGACCTCTTAGACTCTCAAAATAATAATAATAATAATAAGCTCCAATGGTATTCCTCTTGAATGGCCCACGACTGTGCACGCTGGAAATAAGGATGTGTGCGGGGTCGGGGGGAGGTCCTAGGGTAGGGGCGACTTATCACCACAGCCGGAAACCATGCCACTGAAACACACACACGCACACCACACACACACACACACACACACACCTCTCTCCCCCAGAGTCCCCAGGCTGCGCAGGCAAGGGGACAACTCCTGCACTCGAGGAAACTGACTCACTTCCACCTGCAGCTCGGGGCCACGCCCCCTCCGTGTAGCGGACGGGGAAAGTCCCTCCCACCGCCAACGATTCGTTTGAAGCAAATAAGCGGCTGAAACAACCTCATGTTTTATTGGCTAGCGCTGCTGTCCGTCTGAGGGCAGAGGCCTTCGGGAAATGAGGCTCCTGCGAACACTTAATACCTGTAGGGCTCGGTTTCTGCTTAAGATGTCTTGCAGCCGTCCAAACGCCCGGACTTGGAGTCTGGGCTTGGGGTTGGAGCGTCGTGCTGAGGACTCTGCGTGGAGCAAAGGAGGTGTCACGGGGCCCAGTTGTCCGCATTCTCCGGGCCTCGGAGGGCGGAAGCGGCTCCTCCAGCCTGGGCCTCCTCCTCCGGGTGGGCGTGGTAGGGCCGCCGGCAGGGGCCGAAGCGGAGCGCTACACGCTCCTTGTGCTGGCGGCGGCGTCTTGCCAGCTGCAGGCTGGACCTGGGGAGCCTGTCCCAGGCTCTGTGACCACCGGGGTGTCACAGCCCCCAAAGCCTCCTTTTGACCCGTAAAGTTTTCAGAGAATGTCGCCCACGGAGCAGAGTTGCGGCCCAGGATAAGTCACTATCTGTGAGCTGGGCACCCGTTCACGGTCAGAGAGCAGAGCTACTGTCCCTTTTCCTGCCATAAACCAACTCTCTAAGCTATGACTACTTCAGCCCTAAGAGACTTGAAGCCAGAGTATCTCGTAACTTTTCTTCCAACTCTAACATCCCATGAGTCTGTTTTAATTATTCTCTTAAAGCTTCTAACTTTTTTTTTTTTTCTTTGAGACAGAGCCTCAAGCTGTCCCCCTAGGTAGAGTGCTGTGGCATCACAGCTCACAGCAACCTCCAACTCCTGGGCTCAAGCGAATCTCCTGCCTCTGCCTCCCAAGTAGCTGGGACCACAGGCGCCCGCCACAACGCCCGGCTATTTTTTGGTTGCAGCCATCATTGTTGTTTGGCGGGTCCAGGCTGGGGATTCGAACCCGCCACCTTAGGTGTACGTGGCTGGCGCCTTAGCCGGTTGAGCTATAGGCGCCGAGCCAAAGCTTCTAACTTTAACCAGGGTAAACCACCTTGTTTGGGAGAGAATTATGATTGCCAGGGCTGAGAACCTAGCCAGAGGTGAGAACAGTTGAGCAGCCAGAGGGTGGGTTTTTTTTTTTTTTTTTTGGTTGGTTTTTTTGTTTGTTTTTGAGACAGAGTCTCAAGCTGTCGCCCTGGGTAGAGCTCACAGCAACCTCAAACCCTTGGGCTTAAGCGATTCTCTTACCTCAGCCTCCGAAGTAGCTGGGACTACAAGGCACTTAGCTTTAGAGCGGGCTCCACCTCGTGTTGCTCTCCGTGGTGCTGCTACCTTATGCGCCTTCTCAGACTCGTGCTAGACATTCTCTTTGCAACA
Organism: Otolemur garnettii; assembly: GCF_000181295.1. Classification (NCBI taxonomy): domain Eukaryota; kingdom Metazoa; phylum Chordata; class Mammalia; order Primates; family Galagidae; genus Otolemur; species Otolemur garnettii. The sequence goes on along the minus strand of NW_003852406.1, from coordinate 36,276,443 downwards.
CCTTGCAGTTCTGAAGGCCAGTGGCTTGGAAGGGTAGGCAGCTTACTGCCCGATACATAATCTCCATCTGCCCGTGGGCATTCTTCAGTGGGTGACTGGCCTTTCCTCAGCCTTAAGGTAATTGCCACGTAAACACAAATTCAAGCTTCTCTACCAGATCGTCAACCTTGACCCCTCTTAAACTGCTGCATTGCCTCCCCAGTGACAGCAAGCACTTGGTTGTGGAGTGGGGTGGCTCTCTTCTCAATCTTACTGGGCCAACACTTGTGATTTTCACTTGAGTTCACTTTGTAATGTGTGTCTCTAACCCAGAATTTCAAGTTTCACTTAGTGATTGGTAAATGAAGATGGCTTGCAAATGAGGTGATAGAAGAGATCTGAGCTTTAGAGTGCAGTTGCAAGGGTTTTTTTTTCTGAGCTGAACAATAGCTGTAGCAATGGGCCAACAAATCCAGACTCCTCTTGAGTACAAGAAGATCTTCAAATAATGAAACTGGAAAAAGATTCCCATTGGGAGAAGGAAATTTCCCTTCAAGGAAATGACTATCATTTAGAGACATTCTGGCAGAGATTTTGGGGAGTTTTGGTATCAAGAATCATCAAGACCCCAGGAGGCCCTCATCCAACTCTGGAAGCTCTGTCATCAGTGGCTGAGACCAGAAAAGTGTATGAAAGAGCAGATCCTAGAGTTGCTAGTTCTGGAACAGTTCCTGATTGTTCTTCCCTAGGAGATCCAGATCTGGGATAGACAACAACATCCAGAGTGAGGAAGCAGTGGCTCTGGTGGGAGACTTGCAAAAAGAACTTGTAAAGAGGCTGCCAGTGAGATATAAGAGCATAGTTCTGAGCAGTTATAATTGAGGAATATGAGAGAGCCTCCTGGGTTGCCAGGAATGTAGATAGCATGTAGTAATTTGCTGTTTATGTCAAACTAAAATTTGCTTTCCTATGGTCCTAGTAGCTACAACTTTCTTTCCAAGTTTCCACCAACTCTTCAGAAAATGTACAACATTGGCTACTTTGAGTGTTGATCCCTGTCATTAAATAAGAGAATTGTTTAGAATGGGTTGAGCATCTCTCAGAGTAAGAAAGAGCACAGTATGACACGGGTCTGGTTTTGGAGAACAGCTCTCATTCTGCTGCAGCCAGCCCAAATGCACAAAGCAGTTTCACTGGTCTTTATTGACATAATTCAACCTATAGAAAAATAGCTGAATGTGTCCTGTGTGTTTTATGTAGGGTTGGCAGGGCAAGTAGGAGCAGCCCCAGAAAAGCTGGGTTGCCAGGTTGCAGTGGGCCTGAGTTCCAGGTATCTCTCTATGAAGTATTCCACATATCCACACTCTTTGCTGATGCTGCAAGGATTTTAAGAAGACGTTCTCCTTTGCTTCTTTGTGTCTTGGGGTATTAAAGTTTTAGTTCCTTGCAGAATTTTGATGACTTCTCATCCTTGAATAGGAATAAGATGTGCTCTCAGAAAAGAGAGAAACTTCATGACCAGTACTAAGTTCTCTAAACATCCATCCAAAGCAAGCACAGAAAGAATCCATGTGTCTATTCTAGACAATGGTGAAGAGCTTACACCAGAACCAGAGGAACCAAAATTGTTGGTTCCACAGCCCCAAAATAGAGGCCAAATTCTACCTTAAGAGTAGTAAGAAATAGCAGTGTGGGGAGGAAGGAGGAACCCTTCTGTTACCCTGAATACAGAAAGGAGGCTAGAAAGTCCCGCTCCCTTCTACTTGGAAGATGTGGCATATGAACTGTGGCTGACTACATTACTCTGTGAGATCCTAAATAGGTATCTCCAAAGGGAAGAAGGATTCTGGCCGCCATGTTTTGTAAAACAACGCATGGGTGTCTGTGGCACCTCCCCTTGTGCGAATGAGAGATTACTGGTTGAATGAGAGGTTATAGGCAGGGACAGACTTTAGACCTAGTTGGTGAGAGAGATACAAGGTAAGGTTGAACTAAGGTGCAGTAATCCTTTTTTTTTTTTTTTTTTTTT
>NW_003852406.1:36228223-36274408 GCF_000181295.1 Otolemur garnettii | reverse complement strand
GGGTAGAGTGCTGTGGCATCACAGCTCACAGTAACCTCCAACTCCTGGGCTCAAGCGAGTCTCCTGCCTCAGCCTCCCAAGTTGCTGGGACCACAAGCGCCCGCCACAATGCCCAGCTATTTTCTGGTTGCAGCCGTCATTGTTTGGTGGGCCTGGGCTGGATTCGAACCTGCCACCTTAGTTTTATGTGGCTGGTGCCTTAGCCACTTGAGCCACAGGCACGAGCCAGGTGCAGTAATCCTGTAAGTGTCCCAAACCAAAATGAAAAATAAAATTATAAAACTCTGACAGTACTTGCATGGATATAGAAGGGAAAACCTAGAAACATCAGCTTAGAGAAGTATTGTTTGGGATTTTCACCAACCTTCCTTTGAGAAATGAAAGCAGATACTAAGATAAGGAAGAAGACTCCTCAGTTTCCAAACTTAGGCCAGTCCCCAAGAGGAGCTGATAACCATGCACTTTAATGGCTCCTTTCTCTTTCCCCAGCCATGCCTGATCCTTAGGCTCTGGGAATTCCTACAGAGAAGAGCAGTGGTGATCAGGCGATGGTGCACAGCTCCCAGGTGAGACTTTTCTCTATTCAGGTCACCTTTTACTACTTGAGTGGGCTCTCTACAGCCAACTCTCTTGCTGCTCAGAAATTCCAAAAGAATTTTATCCAACAAGGAGGCCCAGTAATTTTACAGATTAGGCTCCAAAATTACACCAGTCTACAAAGGACTTTCCAAAGCTCCTTATTTATATAGGCAGTCCCATGGCTGTCGTAGCAAAAGATTGCATTACAATTCTTCTTTTCCTTGACCCTGAAATTGTCAGATTATATTGATTTGTTTGTTTGCCTTAAAGTTACTTATTGATTCTTTCTATATCTGTATCTTGTTCACATAGCATGCAGTATTATGTAGTAAGGGAAAACAGAAACAAAAACAAAAACATTCAGAGGCAGATAGCCCTGAGTTCAAGTATAAGCTATGATCTGTACTAGTTGTGTAACTTTGAGCAAATCGGAAAAGCTTCTGTTTCAGGGCATAGGTGTTCAGTAAATGTTAGCTTCTTTCTGTCTTTCTCTCCTCCTGCCCCATTTATTGCATTTAAAAGCCAAAGAAAACTCACTTTTGTATTTCTTCTGTTTTGTCACTTGCCTTCTGACTCAGCATTATAGAGGCATTTTGTCCCAAGGCATAGTGTTTTGAGGAAGGGTGTCGTCTTATCAGAAGCTGGTGGTATTTGGTGATGTGGCTGTATATGTCTCCCAGGAGGCACAGAAACTACTGGAACCTAACCTGGCAGAATTCTGCAAATGGGATCTTGCTAGGTAAGAGTAACTTTTTCCTTTACAGTCAAAGTTAGCCATAGGGTTTCTGTAGTATTCATTACTCCAGACCAGTGATTTTCAACTCATGTGCCATAAGAGGATCTTAGGTGTGCCACAGAAATTTTAAAAAATCATTAAGGCTCGGCACCTGTGGCTCAAGTTGCTAAGGTGCCAGCCACATACACCTAAGGTGGTGGGTTCAAATCCAACCTCAGCCCGCCAAACAACAATGATGGCTGCAACCAAAAAATAGCCGGGCGTTGTGGCGGGTGCCTGTGGTCCTAGCTACTTGGGAGGCTGAGGCAGGAGACTCGCTTGAGCCCAGGAGTTGGAGGTTACTGTGAGCTGTGATGCCACAGCACTCTACCCAGGGGGACAGCTTGAGGCTCTGTCTCAAAAAAAAAAAGATCATTAATTAATTTAATTATTTTTGAAAGGAGTTCAAAGCAAAGTAAGTATATTCATTCTTCCATTCTCTTTTTTGATCAACATAATTTAAGTGTGCCATTATGTTGAACTATAGGTTCAAGTCTTCGGTGAGATAAAAAAAATGTTTCTTGAGCCCAGAAAGGATATTAGATTGATAGATATAGATATACATGGAAACAGGAGAGAAAGATTAGAATTTTAGTCATTTCAGCTATTTCTTTCCATCTAATATACCCCCTAGGGCTGGGTGTGGTGATTCATGCTTATAATCCTAGCACTTTGGGAGGCTGAGGTGGGATAATGGCTTGGAAGTTAGGACTTCAGAACTGTCCTGGGCAACATAACAAGACCCTGTCTATACAAAAAATAAGATTAGGAGGGTGTAGTGTACAGCTGTAGTCCCAGCTATTTCAGAGGCTGAGGTGGTAGGAACATTTGAACCCAGAAGTTTGAGGTTGCAGTGAGCTATGATGATACCACTGCATTTTAGCCTGGGCAACAGAGCAAGACCCCATCTTAATATATAAAAAACAAATTAATACAAAAAACTAGCCGGCATCATGACAGGCACCTACAATTCCAGCTCCTTGGGAGGCTGAGGCAGGAGGATTGCTTGAGCCCAGGAGTTTGAGGTTGCAGTGAGCTATGATGATGCCATGTCACTCTATTCAGGGTGACAGTGCCAGACTCTGTCTATAAAAAAGAGTACCCCATAAATAAGAACTCACCCTATATTATTTATAGCAGTCTGCCACTTAAAGACTTGTCTGTTCTTGGGAAAGTTGGTTGAACACCCTGAGCTTCTATTTTCTCATCTATGAAATGGACATTGTGATGGTATCCACCTCACTGGGCTGAAATGAGGATTCCGACACATTGTTAGCAGTCAGCAAATATTAGTTTTCATTATCATCATCATTATTATTAAATCAGTGAGCACACTGTCTTCAATTCCTCAAAGGAGTAAAAGGAGGGAGTCATTAACTACATAACTTCATGTCCTTCCTTGCTTTTTCCTGAGGACCTTCCAGTTCTCCAGCCAGATGGGGTCACCAGGGTGCAGAGAGGTGAAGAGATCTGGAGTATCAATCTCCAGGATTTCAAGGAGATTCAGAAAACTTCCTGTCCAGCAGGAAATTAGTAGAAGCTTGTATTCCACCAATAGAGTCATCCCTGTAACTCTCAGACAAAGGCTGGAAAGAAACCCAGGCACTTAACATTTGGGCTCATTCTGTGGTGCTAAAAAGACAGGAGTTGGAACAAGAACAGAGAAACAGGTAACACCCAGGAAAGCCTGTTCCCCTGAGTTTAAATCTTATGTTTGTTACCTTGAAAAAAGATATAATGGAATTATGAGTGTTATGATTTTAACCTCTAAATGTCTATCTGAATTTTAACTATGATTCATTATCACTTAACCAAATTAACAGAAAACGTGAGCACAGAAAACCCCAAATGTTAAGAGGGTTTCTGATCATAGTTAACATGAGCTCCTCTCCCTGGTGGGCCCAGTCATTTTGTTAGAATTTTAGGAGATCCAATAAATAGTACTCTTCTTCCTCTACCCAGATTTCTGACCAACTTAGTGTGATCAAAATGGCAGCCCTATAATTGGAGGGGCTGGAGAATGTGACTTAGGTGTGTGGTCACGGTAGACTTCTGTTGCTGGATTTCTTGCTTCTTTGATCTTCTCCAAATTGTTGCTTAATCTTTTTCTTATTTTACCTTGAATTTTTGTGAGGTCAGAACAGTTGCTGAAGTTTCTCTCATTTATTTGTCACTGAGCCTTCTCCCTTCCTGCCTGCACCTGAGCTGGATGGATCCCTTGCTGACGTCAACATGAACAACTGATCATCTTTTCTCTCTTTAGGGATTTTCTGGGGCATATTCCTAAAATTGTTGAGAACCCCAGAAGTTTCTTCTTGTGGAACATACAGATTTTACAAGCATTTTGGAAATTTAGGGGTGAGGGATAATTTGTAGTTGTCACTAAATTTGGGGGTACAACTGGCATACAGTGGCAGAGGCTACATAGATGTGAAATTTTTGAGACAGGCACAAGAAACATCCTCCCAGGCCCCGATGGCAGCATCAGCCTCACCTGAGTATACATTAGAAATGCAAATTCTTGGGCTCCACCTCAAAACTGTGGTGGCTTTACCACTGGCAATTTGGCAGGAGTGAAATTGAATTCCCCAGAATTCACTTCCTCCTATGCCTCCAAGTGGAGTAGGCCACTGTTTATTTCCTGTCCTCAAATATTGACTGACTCTGCATTGAACCAGTAGTCCAGAATGGCTCACAAAGACCATCTTGAGGCTCTGCTCTGCTTTATAGCCAAGGAGTCCCCTTTCCTGTGTTCCATGAAGAGTGCTGCTTTAAGACTAGAGAGAGTTGGTCCTTGCTTGCCACACTCTACCTCCATCTGTACTTCCCAGCTGTCTGCCCCCTGGGCCTCAGGCTCTAGCCCCAGGGGTGAAGCCAACAGCCTGATGGAGATTGACCAGCTCCCAGAGCTAGGAAAGCAAGGATGCTGGTACCAAATCTATGTATGCATGTGTGTGAGATCACTTCTCACACTGAACCCTAATACTCCTACTGAGTCAGAAACTCCAGAAGTGGAGTCCTGTTGTTTCTTTTGCTTTTTTCTTGTTATTTATTTTTTTGTGAGACAGAGCCTCAAACCATCATTCTGGGTAGAGTGCCATGGCATCACAGCTCACAGCAACCTCCAACTCCTGGCCTTAAGCGATTCTCTTGCCTCAGCCTCCCAAGTAGCTGGGACTACAGGCACCCACCACAACGCCTGCCTATTTTTTTGTTGCAGTTTGGCCGGGACTGGGTTCAAACCCGCCATCCTCAGTATGTGAGACCAGCGTCCTACTCACTGAGTCACAGGCACCACCCTAGGTGATTCTTTGTGTGTGTTTGTGAGAGAGAGATGGGAGTCTTAGTCTGTGCCATGGCATCATAGCTCACAGCAACCTCAAACTTCAGTGTTCCAGGGATTCTCCTGCCTCATCCTCTAAAGTAACTAGGACTACAGGTGCCCACCACGGTATAGCTAAAGCTATAGTGAGAAATTATATTTAATGAGGATTTGAGTGTACTAATATTTGCTATGGGATCCCAAAAGGAAATGTCCCTCATATCCTGTAACTTGTATCAGCTTTCAAATAAATGTTTGTTTTGCTTTTTAAAAAAAATGTTTTGTAGAGAAGGGGGTCTCACTATATTGCCTAGGCTTATCTTGAACTCTTAGACTCAAGTGATCCTCCCACTTTGGCCTCCCAAAATGCTGGGATTACAGGCCTGAGTCACTGTGCCTGGCCTCAAAGCAATACTTGTCACATTTGGCAGTTAGGAAAGTAAAAATGGAATAATGTTGTTTTAATTGCTATTTCCTTTATTGCTACTGGGGTTGTCATTTTTCATGTTTACTGGTCCTTATGCATTTTTTTATTCTGTAGAAAAGTCCACAGAAACATGTTTGCATTCATTAGCTCTTCTGATTCTCACTATGATACAGTGAAGAATACAGGGACAAAGCACTGCCATCTTACACTTAGGGGAAATGGGGCTCCCAGATCTAATAGTGTCTACCAAATAATTTACTATGCCATGCATTCCTTCTAACATTCCCAACAACCCTGCAAGGTAGCTGTCACTATCCTGATTTTATAAATAATGGAAACTGGGGCTAAGAGAGGCTGGTTGACCTGCCAAAGGCCACACAGCTGACAACAAGGAATTGTGGTCAGTTGAGTCCTACATCAATTCCTCTGCCACCACAGTAGCTCCTCTTCTTCCTAGAGGCCTAGACAGAAAGATGCTGCTGGTGTCACTGGGAGGCATGAAGGTCCACCCAGTCCCACACATGAAGAGAAGCATCACTTGCTGCTGATAACACAGTCCTTGGTTTGCAGGGATGCCAGGTGTGGGTGGTGACCAGTGGGGCAGTGTCCATCCCATTTCCATCTAGGAAGATATGACCTCTATGAGTGAAGAGAGGCTCTATTTGCCTCCCTATTCCATTCCAAGACGTTACATCATAGATCTGGACTGTCCCATCAAAACCTGAGGAAGAACACAGAAAAGACAGGATTGATACTGAATCCCTAAACAGTTTTTTTTTTTTTTTGAGACAGGGTCTAACTCTTACCCTGGGTAAAGTGCAGTGGCATCATCACAGCTCACAGCAATCTCCTGAGCTCAAGTGATCCTCACCTTCCCAAGTAGCTAGGGCCACAGACACATGCCACCATACCCCACTAATTTTTCTATTTTTTGTAGAGATGGGGTCTTACCATGTGGTTCAGGATGATCTTAAATGCCTGGATGGTCCTCTCACCTTTGCCTCCCAAAGTGCCAGGATTAGAGATGTGAGCCACTGTACCCAGCCCTAAAATACTTTTTATAATTTGTTCTATAATACCAAAACAAGCTAGAGGACAAAGAATCAAAATACTTAAAGGCCATTTGGAGGGCATGTAACATCTGCCTTAATGTTGGTAGCTGATAAGTCCCTGTGGCATGTAACCACAAACATCTGTTGTACCCCTAATATGCGTAAGGCCCAAAGCTAATCCTTGACATGGATGACACCTTTTAATCCTCTCAACTCTATGAAATAGGTACTGTTATTATATTCCACAGAAAACTGAAGCTTAAGAGTCTTTTTCAAGACTTTTCAAGTACCTCAAATTCTAGTCCCACCTCTGAGTCCCTCTCAGCAGATGGGGGCAACAGAAGCCCTTGGAGGGGCTCATGTTCCTCACACAATCTAGCTATACACATTCATCCCATCTTGTTCTCTTCCTGTTACTAAAGAATCAATCCCTCAACCCAAGCCTGGATCCCAGCACTTCCAATTCTCCTTTCTTGCTTTTTCAACACTTCTTCCGATCTCTCTTCCTTTCAACGGACCCTCTCCATTGGCTTTTAGATGCCCTAATTAAATACCCCCAGGCAAGTAGATCCCACTGGACCAGATCCAGAAGCCCACTAACTTAGCTGGCTTGCTACAATTTGAAAAGCCAGTAGGCTAAGATCCTGTCACCACCTGAGACAGCCCCATGGCTATCCCAGCATCTTACTATCTGCAGGTCTTTCAACTGACCTCAGACCTGAAACCCTGCTAGGCTAGAAAAGGCCAGCTGCTATCCTGTGAAAGTCGAACAGACAGAGTGAAGGGCAACTTTAACTTCTGGAGCCAGATTTGTTAGGGGGCTGCAGGCTCCTTTGTAAGCACCCAGTAGTCCCCTGAAAAACAGAGATCAAATAGCAGAAAATCCTGCACAGCAGTACCTGATATGGCCAAACAGTTGTCCAAGCCTGGGGCCCATGTCACTTGCAGCAGCTCTGGGTTGGGACTAGGTGTGGACACTGGGCAGTGGACTGAGCTCACAGGATGGCAGAGAACCCGGGAGTCAAAGAGGCGGAGCTGCCCATCTGAGCTGAGGCTGGCAATGCTAGGCCCAGGGCCCAGGCCCCTGCCCCCAACTTTTGCACACCATCTTTCTCCACCTGACTGAGAGCTGAGGCTACAGTTCTCCAGTGGTGCCCACTTCTGGCGGATGTCTACAAGCCCCAGCCGGCCTGAGGTGCAGCAGAAGGCGAAGGTGTCTGCGCTTAGGACCTGCAGGCTACTGAGCTCTTCACTGTCACTGACACCTAAGGAGGGCAAAGGAGAAAAGCTGCTGGTCCCAAGTCCCTTCCCACCAGTTCCAAGCAGGATGAATCACATTTCACCTTCCCACCCATCTTGTTATTGTCTACTCAGCTGGTGGGTGCTGGCTCCTGGGACTGCCTTTCCCCACCCCAGAACAGGAGCTCTTTGAGGCCAGGGTTTACCTCTTATTCACTGTGTTTCCCCAGCATCTGGCACAGAGAGTTAAACTAAGTTTTCATGTGGTAGATTTGGGCCGGGAGGCAAGTGCTAGCTGAAGGAGCCAGTATGGGATGAAATGCTGCAGTACCTGAGGTGTATGTGGTCTTCTGGGATTCCAGATCCACAATCTGCAGACTGCTGAGCCTCACCCCATGGAGGACTCCAGGTGTCACTGAAGAGAAGATGGCTACTCTAGGCCAGAGATTTTCCTCTTTCTCATGTACAGGAATGGTGCCAACAGCTTTAATGACATCTGTGGAAAAGGGGGAAGAGGCCAAAATCCAGAATGTTGAGGCCAAGCAAGGTGGCTCATGCCTGTAATCCTAGCATTCCGGGAGGCTGAGGTGGGTGGTTTGCCTGAGCTCACAGGTTTGAGACCAACCTGAACCAGAGCAAGACTTCATCTCTGAAAAATAGCCGGGCGTTGTGGCAGGCACCTGTAGTCCCAGCTACCTTCGGAGGCTGAGACAAGACAATCACTTGAGCCTAAGTGTTTGAGGTGCTGTGAGCTACGATGTGACAGCACTCTATCAAAGGCAACAAGGTGAAACTCTTGTCTCAAAAAAAAAAAAAAATCCAGAATGTTAGTGCAGGTTTAAAACATTATACAGTGGAGCCCTATCAGTTGTCTTCCCCTATACATTTAGAAAGTCAAGGAGCTGCCAGTTGCCAAGAATGTTGAGAAACACTCTTGGTTATGTTTATATTTTTGAAACTATCAGAAGCACTTAACATTTCTTTATTATTTGTTTTGTGAACTGTTTTGCAAATGGAAAATAATGAATCATAGCAGTCATCTCAAACCCTCAAAAGCAATCTGGCTTTTTATAGTTTTGTGGAGAACAAACAAAAGGAAAGAAAATAAATGAACACCCTGTTAATGTCACTTACACCTTCAGTGAAAAATAACAGGTACAGAGTTCATTAACTAATATTATTTCTTCAAAAACACGTTCAATTGGCTTGGCACCTATAGCTCAGCAACTAGGGCGCTAGCCACATACACCGGGGCTGGCAGGTTCAAACCCGGCCAGGGCCTGCCAAACAACAACTACTACAACAATAAAAATAGCCGGGTGTTGTGGCGGGTACCTGTAGTCCCAGCTACTTGGGAGGCTGAGGCAAGAGAATCACTTGAGCCCAAGAGTTAGAGGTTGCTGTGAGCTCTGATGCCACGTACTCTACCGAGGGCAACATAGTGAGACTCTGTCTCAAAAAAAAAAAAAAACAAACCAACCATGTTCAGCGACCTCCTACAATCTGCTAAAGCTTAGCAACTAAAGATTACATTGCACATATTGTTGTCTTAAAATATATCAACATCTTTCATACACTGAGGAACAAGGATATATTTGGCCTTGAATAAAGTCAACTTTCAGTTTTGTTTGTCTCAGCCCCCTGGATTAGCAGGCAGGTTCTCATCTCTGTTTTCTACATTTGCAGCTTCTCTAAGTAGCTTAGTGGATGCCACTCATAATAGTTCAGAGCAAGCTGTTTGCTATACAAACTACTTAAAGTGAAATTCATATTTTCCATTTTTCATTTTATTGCTCCAAGGGGGAAGTCATTATTTGGTTTCCATATTCTCTAAAGAAAATGGAAATGGACCAGGTGAGGTGGCTCACGCCTGTAACCCTAGCACTCTGGGAGATAAAGGCAAGTGGATTGCCTGATCTCATGAGTTCGAGCAGCCTGAGCCAGAGCAAGACCTCATCTCTAAAAATAGGCACCTGTAGTCCCCGCTACTTGGGAGGCTGAGGCAAGAGAATCACTTGAGCCCAAGAGTTTGAAGTTACCATAAGCTGTGATGACATGACACTTTACTGAGGGTGACAAAGTAAGACTCTGTCTCAAAAAAATGAGAAAATGGAGATGTATGTATTTGTTCAATTCTTTTTGTCTTTCCATAATTTAAGATGTATTTCAAGTAATACAAGCGTAAGACAAAGAACCCAATTCAGTTTTGCTGTACTGTGTATTAATGAATGGAGATGTTTATAGGAAATATAAAATCAAACAGACACTAACATATACATGCCACTTAAGTAAATTTCTACAAAATACCTATCATTATAATTTTTTTTTTTTTAAGACAGAGCCTCACTCTGTTAAAGTACCCTGGCGACATAGCTCATAGCAACCACAAACTCAGGCTCAAGCGATCCTCTTGCCTCAGCTTCCTGAGTATCTGGGAGTACAGGTGCCCGCCACAATACCTGGCTATTTTTAGTAGAGACAATGTTGCTCTGGCTAGTCTTTAACTTCTGAGATCAAGTGATCCTCCCTACCCCTAGCCTTGGCTTCCCAGAGTGCTAGGATGACAGGTATGAACCATCCTCCCTGGTCTTTTTTCTTTCTTTTCTTTCTTTCTTTTTTTTTTTTTTAAAAAGACAAGAGTCTCACTCCATTGCTTTGGGTAGAATGCCATTGTGTCAGCCTAAATCACAGCAACCTCAAACTCCTAGGCTTAAGTGATCCTTCTGCCTCAGCCTCCCAAGCAGCTGGGACTATAGGCTCCTGCCAAAACACTGGCTAATTTTTCTATTTTTAATAGAAACCAGGTCTCACTGAGGCTGGTCTCTCCTGAGTTCTCATGATCCACCCATTGAGGCCTCCCAGAGTGCTAGAATTATAGGCCCAACCTATCATTTTTCATATGTTAAAACGGTGTTTTTTTTTTTTTGCAGTTTTGGCCAGGGCCAGGCTTGAACCCACCATCCCTTGTATATGGGGCCAGCGCCCTACTCCTTGAGCCACAGGCACCACCCCATATATTAACCTTTTTGCACTCCCCCAAAATGTCAGCCAGACCTTATACAATGGGTGGGAAGTATAATCACCAAATCTGCATGTGCCTTGGGTTTTTGCTCAGCTACTGGGTTCTGTCTGGTTAATTGTGCCAGACAGTTGAAGTCTGTCAACTCTTGCTAGAGGATCTCACCATACTACTGAGTTAGCTCCCATTTTACCAAAAATATCCTCTTCATGCCCTTTTTTTTTTTGTATTTTTTCAATTGTAAAGAATAAAGAAGGGAAAGATGAGAAAAGGACACTCATCAAGCGTGTGGCACAAGTTCCTCTGAGACATTTCCCACATAAGAAGCGCATAGAGATGGGTCCAGCTGGGCTGGAACACAGAGGACCCTGAGTGCTGTTCTCAAAGCCCTGAGGACTCAGTGCATTTAGTCCAGACTTGGGACTTTATTATTCCATCACAGGAACTGCAAAGGTTCAGAACAGATACAACAGCTGAGCCTTAGGATCAGAGTTTGTCTCCAAGGACTGTCAGGCAGGTAGCACTTGAAGCAGCCCCAGCAGGGCCTGCCTGACCCTTCTAGGCTGTATCCTTCTTTCCTCCATAGACTCTGAACAGATTCCCCTAGGGCTGCTGCTCTGAGCCAGGGGATGATTCTCAGGTGTGATTTGTTCCCTGATGGGAGGAAGAAGAACAATGTCAAAGACCTATTTCAAAGATTCCATGGAAAACAAGCCTTGAGGGCCCCCCCACTGGAGAGCTGCTCTGTAATCACTGTAGAAATCAGTTCTTTTCCTTCTTTGTCACTGACAAAATGCTCTCCTCTAAGAAATTCATACCAAATCCACCAAGCCAACCCCAAATTACTACAAAATCAAAGCAAAAGCATAGCAAGACACCTTCACGAGCTTGGAAGTAAAAGAAAGAAGGTTATCTCTAAAAATTAAACCAACACAGAATTGGGTCAGAGCATAGGCAGGTACCTTAAGGGGTCAGATGGCATCTGCTAATAAGGAAAAACAAATTTCTAACTGGCAGCCAATTAGAGTAGCATGAACCCTGCCTCTAAGGTTAGTGACATAAGTATATCTCCTCCAGAGACATTTACCTAGCAATTAAAAGAAGCTGATCAGGCTCAGAGCCTGTAGCTCAGCAGCTAGGGCGCTAGCCACATACACCGTGGCTGGCAGGTTCAATCAAACCCGGCCCAGGCCTGCCAAACAACAACAACAAAAATAGCCAGGTGTTGTGGCAAGCACCTATAGTCTCAGCTACTTGGCAGGCTGAGCTTGAGATTGCTGTGAGGTGCTGACACCACACACTGAGGGTGACAAAATGAGACTGTTTCAAAAAAAAGAAAAAGAAGCTGAACAGACAAAAGAAGGAATAAATCCTCATGAACATTTGCCAGAGCTGGTCAATTCACATTCCAAAGGGAAAAAGAGTCTAGGGAAAGGGGAGGAAAGGACAGACTATCTGATAGACTGTCACCAGAAATTCACTGCCTGTAAAAAGCTTTTTGAGTTTATTGAAATAGGCTTGACAAGCAGGGTACAGCCTCCCCTACATCCTCAAGGAGAGATGACACCAGGTGTCTCCCACTGTCAATCTATGGCCAAGAAGAAAGAAGAAACCAATTCCTGTTATCAACCTGCTACAAGAGAAAAGGACAAACTCAACAGCTTCTCAGCTGTCTTCTGTTAATTGGGCTGCAGTAGCAGGGCCAACACCTGTCTTATTTCTCATTTCTGGAGCTATGGCCTCCTTTTCTTCAAAGTAGTAAATAAACTTTGTGCTTCTTTCTATCCTAAACTCTGCCTGAGAAAGCTTTCTCACTTGCATACCAACCTCACACTCTAACAGCTTCCAGACTTGTAATATTGAGCAAATATGATAACATATCTAAAGGAAAGTGGTGTCCTTGAGAGGGGATTAGTCAGCCACAGAGCCAAAGAAAACACTAGGACAAAAGTAGTAGTACCAACAAACTGAACATTTAAGTTCCAAGTAGAAGCAGCAAATGAGATTCAGCTGAGACCCTTAGACACTAGTCATCCAGCTCAGTGGTTTCTATAGCCCCTGAGCTGAGAGAAGAGGTCTCAGGCGTAGTCCAAGATGTGGGCTTTGCTAGCAAAGCCTTCACAAGTTTCATGCTATTTCACGAAGATTTCTTACAGAAAAGTAATTTGGAAACCTCTGAGATGATTCCCCTTGTTCCGGTCACATTGACCATGCAGTTGTTGATTAGGCTAGATCCTCTGTGGGCAAAGATAAGTCCTAAGAACTTAGAATATTCCACTTTTAGTGATACTTATTTTTTTCATTATAAACTAACAAAATTGCATTCTAGTTTATACTGCTGTCTTGGGGGTCTAGTAAGTATGTCTTTCCCCATAAATAGATTCAATTTGTTATGGATATGTTGACAAAATCAGGTTTCTGAGACCCTGTGGGTTAATTCGTGGACCTTGGGAAATTCACCAACATAATGTTATACTTTTAGGCCTCTAGGAAAATAGCTGGCCAGTTTCTCCTTAGCTCTGGGGTGTTCTGTACTATTATGTAAAAGCAGATGACTCCATCTGACTTTCTACACTCCAATGAGCATCATAGAAAACATCCTTGTACCATTAGCTCCTCTAGGCCTGAAGCTACAGGTTCTACATGACACCAGGTACCTACAGGGATCAAAGGAACCCCAAATGGTTCTTTCTTAAGATTCTTCCACCTCTGACCTTTAAACCATTGCTGCCCCACTCAGTCTGTTTTTGGACAAATTTTTAAAAACAACTACAAGTTACTGGCACAAGGATAAATATGCAGATCAGTGGAGCAGAAAGAAGAGTCCAGAAATAAATCCTTATATTTATGGTCAATTTTCAGCATAGGCACCAAGGCAAACCAATGAAGAAAAGGACAAGCTTTTCCATAAATAGTTCTGTGACAACTGCATATCCCCATGCACAAAAACTAACTTAAACTGAATCACAGACTCAAATGCTAGAACTAAAACAATTAAAACTTTTGGGGAAAAAATAGGAGAAAATCAATGAGTTGGCCAGGCATGGTGGCTCCACGCCTGTAATCCTAGCATGTTGGGAGGCCAAGGCAGGTGGACGGCCTGAGCTCAGACCAGCCTGAGCAAGGGCAAGACCTCGTCTCTAAAAATAGCTGGGTTTGTAGCAGGTGCCTATAGTTCCAGCTACTCAAGGTGCTGAGGCAAGAGAATTGCTTAAGCCCAAGAGTTTGAGATTGCTGTGAGCCATGAGACTTCAAAAAGAAAAGAAAAAGGGCAGTGCCTGTGGCTCAAGGGAGTAGGGCGCCAGCCCCATATACTAGAAGAGGCGGGTTCAAACCCAGCCGTAGCCCCCCCCAAAAAAAACTGCCCAAAATTAAAAAACTGGACCTCAGCAAAATTTAAAAGTTTTATGCATCAAAGGATACCAGTAAGAAGATGAGAGACAAAAAACAGACTGGTAAAAAAATATTAGCAAAACATGTATTTAATAAGGAACTTGTACCCACAATAGACATCTCAATAAAGACAAACAACCAAACCAAAAAATGGGCAAAAGATCTTAATATACATTTCAGCATATATACAAATAATTAATAAGCACATGAAAAGATGCTCAACATTTTTAATCATTAGGGAAATGAGCTAGCCATGGTGGCACACACCTGTAATCCTAGCACTCTGAGAGGCCAAGGTGGGAGGATCACTTGAGCTTAGGAGTTTGAGAACAGCCTGAGCAAGAACAAGAGCCCATCTTCTTAAGAAAAAAATCACTGGGTCCCAGCTACTCAGGAGGCTGAGGCAAGAAAATTGCCTAAGCCCAGGAGTTGAAGGTTGCTGTGAGTTGTGATGGCACAGCACTCTACTGAGGGCGATAAAATGAGACTCTGTTTCAAAAAAAAAAAAAAAAAAGAAAAGAAAAGAAAAAGAAAAAAAAATCATTGGGGAAATGCAAATGAAAGCTACAATGACACACATTTTCACATCCATCAGATTGGCTTTAATAAAAACCACTGACACAGCTGGGCGCGGTGGCTCACACCTGGAATCCCAGCACTCTGGGAGGCTAAGTCAGGTGGACAGCTTGAGCTCACGGGTTTGAGACCAGCCTGAGCAAAAAGCAAGACTCCGTCTCTACTAAAAACAGAAAAACTGAGGCGAGAGGATTGCTTGAGCCCAAGAGTTGGAGGTTAATGTGAGCTATGATGCCATGGCACCCTACCCAGGGTGACAGCTTGAGACTCTGCCTCAAAAACAAAGCAAAACACCACTGACAGCTCTTGGTGAGGAGATGGAAAACTGAGAACCCTCAGGGATGTCCAACCATTTTTAACTTCTGCTGCACAATAGAAGAAGATATGTTGTCTTGGACTACATGTTAAATACACAAACATGAAAGCTGACAAGCAAAAAAGAAGAGAAGAGGTCCATGCATAATTTTCGTGATCTCTGTCCCCACTGGTAAGCAAAAACGTCCTCACATAATCTACATATGGCCTGAAGGCCACAGGTTAGATGCCCCTGCATGCTGGCAGGGATATAAATGAAGCCATTTGGGGAAAGTTTCCTAAAAATCAAACATAAATTAACCATATGACCTAGTAATTTCATTCCTCAGTGTCTACTGAGAAATGAAAACATGTCCACACAAAGATTTGTACATTAATTTCTTAGCAACATTATTAATAATAGCTAAAAGGTGGCTCCATCAAATTGGTGAGTGTATAGACAGAATGTTATATCCACAGGATGGTATGCTATTCAGTCATAAAAGGAACTACAGACACATGCTATGGCATGGAGGGACCTCACCAGGTGTCCTCAAAGTACAGCCCGCAGGCCACGTGCGCCCGGCCAAGGACATTTATCTGGCCCGCCGGGTGTTTTTGCTGCTGCTGCCACTGCCTGGCCTGCTTAACAGCCAACTCGTCCTGGGGCCCGCAGTCTGGCCTTTCATTGGTCTGAGGGACGATGAACTGACCCCCTATTTAAAAAGTTTGAGGACCTCTGTAAGCAGTACAGTAGGTAAAAAGAGTTAGGCTGGGCATCCGTAGCTCAGTGGATAGGGCACCAGCCATATACACCCAGGCTGGTGGATTTGAACATAGGCTGGGTCAGCTAAACAACGACAACTGCAACAACAAAAATAGCCAGCTGTTGTGGCGGCTGCCTGTAGTCCCAGCTACTTCAGAGGCTGAGGCAAGAGAATCACTTAAACCCAAGAGTTTAAAGTTGCTGTGAGCTATGATGCCGCGACACAGTAAGACTCTGGCTAAAAAAAATAAAAATAAAAAATAAATGGCATGATGGATCTTATCAAGATGATGAAATGTACCAAAACTGATTATAGGCTCGGTGCCCACAGCACAGTGGTTACAGCACCAGCCACATACATCTAGGATCGAGGGTTCGAACCCAAACCAGGCCAGCTAAACAATTGCAACAAAAAAATAGCCAGGTATTGTGGCGGGTACCTGTAGTCCCAAATACTTGGGAGGCTGAGGCAAGAGAATCCCGTAAGCCCAAGAGTCTGAGGTTGCTGTGAGCTAAGACGCCATAGCACTCTACCGAGTGGGACATAATGAGACTCTGTCTCAAAAAAAAAAAAAACAAAAAACAAAAAACAAAACTGATGGCTGCACAACTTGTTAAATTTACTAAAAAGTGACTGAATTGTAACTTTAAATGGGTGGATTATATGATATGTAAAACATACCTCGATAAAATTATACAAAATATAAACTACCATAGCACAGGTATGCCATAGCACAGGACAAATGACAAGGAAAACAACAAGGAAAGCCCACAGTGACCTCGGAAAGCAAATGAGAACTCGAGGCTGGGTACAGTGGCTCATGCCTGTAATCCTAGCACTATAGAAGGCCAAGGCAGGTGGACTGCCTAAGCTCACAGGTTCGAGACCAGCCTGAGCCAGAGTGAGACCCTGTCTCTAAAAATAGTCAGGGCTTGGGTGGGTGCCTATAGTCCCAGGTACTTGGAAGCCTGAGGCAAGAGAATCACTTGAGTTCCAGAGTTTCAAGTTGCTGTCTCAAAATAAAACAGAAGATAAAGTAAGAACTCCCTTTCTGCAGCAGTGAAGCTGCCAGGCAATTTCTGGGAAGCTTCCAAGTGAGGCCGCCTGGGGACTGAGGGCAGAGGATCATACAACCGAAAGGAAAGTTCCAAGAGTAGTTGCCTGTGCCTCTGAGGCTCCCTTCATCCTAGCCAACAATGCTCTAACTGAAGGAGGAATGGAAGGGGCTGGATCAGGCCAGAGGGCTGCTCTGGTGCCTGCCTGACAGGAGACCCACATACCCACTGCTAGAGGGAACACTCTTCCCCATGGGGAATGCCCTTCCACTCCCAGAAGGAACAGGATTAACACTTCTTGCTTCTCTCTCCCTTCATGTTGAGAACCAAAATGACTTCTCTGAGTGGGAGACTAGCCAGCCTAGCCTCTTGCTTACTATTTTCCTTCGCTGGGTCTAGCATGCCTGCAAGAAGAGATGACCTCATGGCTACAGCTTCCTCCTTCAAGTAAGCTCACCTGAGCAGCTCTAGCTCTGCCTCTGCCGATGGGAGAAGCCTAGAGTTCTCTGGATGAACTCAACTCCAACAGTAGATAATAGCGTCAATGAAGAGCAATAGGAAAATAGAGTTGGTTAGGATAAAGTAGGAATGATTTAAAATCAAAATGACCCGACCTCCACCCTGCTTAAGCAACATTCTTTTTCCTTGATGGCATCAACTCCCAGACCCAGGGCCATAACGATGTATATCTTTTTTTTTTTTTTTTTGCAGTTTTTGGCCAGGGCTGGGTTTGAACCCGCCACCTCTGGCATATGGGGCCAGCACCCTACTCCTTTGAGCTAGAGGCACTGCCCCAAAGATGTATATCTTGAGGAATTGAGCAAACAATCCTAGAGAGTAACAGCACCAGGAGGAAAAAGATAGCGCTCCATTGTTAGAGTGAAGATTACTTTGATGTTGCTGTAAATTAAGTTTTGGATTAACTTGTAATTTACTAGATGTCTTTTATTCTAACTTTATATAAAAACTGCTGTGTTTGTAACTAAAGCCAAACAGTCTTGGAGAGGCTACTCTCACTATTCTCCAGAATTGCTGGTCTTATGACAATAAAGATTGATGGACCTATCCCTTTCTCCATGTATTGGCTGGGCAGTGATAGGCAGCCAGACCCCTTTGGCAACATTTCAAAACTTTATTTGGGATTTATATGCCATGCTGTGGTTGTTAATCCAAGTAAATACTATATATTTTGATTCCCATCTGGCTCTGAATCTACTTTTTAACTGGCTCAGATTAGGGGAAGAGGGTATGTTAGTCATATACTCCTACAATTTTAACCCCCACCACATCAAATTTACTCACCACTGTCCTCCATGACCTGCCACACTTGCAGATAACAACCTGGAAGGCCACTGGTCACCAGCAAGCTATTCAGGAGAGACAAAAAATCTTAATTCAGACACTTTGGCCCTTCCCCTTTCCAGCCCACTCAGCTTGAGACTCCACTCCCCATACCAGGGAAATCTTACTGCAGGAAGATCATCAAGACCAGCCACCAGTAATTAACAAATGAGGGGCAGACACACTCTTCAGAGTCATGGGACTGAGCTCAGTCTTCTTCTATGTGTCATGATGGTCACCTAGAGAGGATGCTAGCGTGCAGCCTGAACACAAAGCTCTGACCCTGAGACTCTCAGCCTCTTCCAACTGAGCTATTAACACCTAGCTACCCACCATCAGCTCTCACAGAAATTAAGAGCATCTGACACTCTTACATCTATTGTCTGGAACAACTCCAGTGACCTGTTGGATACTTTAGTCAAAAGGGCTATGGGGGACTGTGAAGCCACAGCAAGTGTCTTTGTATTCTAAATCTGTATATGCATGTGCACATGTGTACTCCTCACCCTGTGCTAAGAGTGGGGATAAAGAGGCAGGACACCTCTGGGCATTTCCAGCCATCCCATCCCGAATGGAAGGCCTAGATCACAGAATTCACCATACCTGGAGTCTGGTATGTGCTTCAGATCAAAGACAGACCTGTCTGAAAATCCTCCATGGCACACTCTGAAATCTCTTTCTGGGAATAAGCCCTACAATAAAGAGGGGTAATCAGTCAGAGAGAGCTGCTCTTCACACAAACATTTCAGATGGACTCTAGGTAAGGAGGTCAGATCTTGGCCTGACAGGGGCCCACAGAAGTTGTTCAGCTGGTGATAGATACTTCTCCCTGCAGGCCTTGTCATGTTGCTATTTGGAAATGGTGATCTCAGCTATCTATATACACAGCTTCCTTTCTTCCCCTGCACGTCCAAAACCTTTCTCTCAGCCTTTCACCAACCCCTTTGTCCTACAGTACAAAACTTGTACTTCAGGCCTTAAGAAGACAGGAGTCACAGAAGCTTATAGCTTCACCCAAGAAAACAGGGATCTATCACTCATTTCTCCCCCCATTCTCCCAGTGGAAGCCAGGTGGGTTCCACTAGCAATAAAAATGTAACAACAGCCACTTATTAGTATTCACTCTGTCAGGCATTGATCAGAAGTTTATCACATTTAATTCTTATAATCACTCTGCAACATAGGTTTTACAATTATCACTATTCTATAAATGACAAAACTAAGGTACACAGATCTTAAGCCACTTTTCTAAGGTCACACAGGTATTAAGTTGTGAATCTGAACCTAAGTGTGTTCCAGCTAAAGTCTATGCTCTTAGCCACTCAACTCTACTATCTCTGCGTAAAGAACTGGAGGCAGAGGAAAAGCAGAGGGCCCTAAGAGACAAAAGGAAAAGCCAGTGGTGAGGGGGGAGTAATTCACATCTCTCTCCAAGGTTCAGTCTGGGTGAGCTCTGGCTCAAGCCTGAGTAGTAGAATGGAGGGGATCAAGAGCACTAGGTAGGTAATTTCCCCACAAATTCCCTACAAAGCAATAAAGGGCAGGCTGCCCTATAGCTTCCCTAGATTCTATGTTTTATGAGTACAAACTTGTTTTTTCAGGCCTTACCTCTTGAGATTCTAATTCAGTAGGTCTGAAGAGGGCCCAGGAATATACAATTTAGGCAGCACTCCTAATGGCTCTGATATAGGTGGTCCTATGGCTACTTTAAGAAACACTGGGCCACATATGGATCCTTTAGGCCCCAGCCTCCTCTGGGCTTTTTATGTTCTTATCTAGCCACTTCTTCTAAACCTTCGACTCAACTCCATAACATGGTCACCTCTAAAATAACTGTGTTTCTTATTTAATTAAAGAATTTTAGAAATTCCAGAACAGGCCAGGCACGGTGCCTCACACCTGTAATCCTAGCCTCCAGCAGGCTGAGGTGGGTGGATCACTTGAGCTCAGGAGTTCAAAACTAGCCTGAACAAGAGTGAAACCCTGTCTCTACTAAAATAGAAAAAGTAGGGAAGCTTTGAGGCAAGTTCCCATATCTCAGCTACTCAAGAGGCTGAGGCAAGAGGATCTCTTGAACCCAGGAGTTTGAGGTTGCTGTGAGCTATGCACCACCGGGGGCAACAAAGTTGCCTCCAAAAAGCCGAAAACTCAGGAATAAAAGCTCAAATTCCTGCCTCAACATTGCCCTCTAAGGCTCTTTTCCTATATGCCTCACCCCTCCCTTGTTTTCTTACGAGTAATGCTATCCCATGGACTCCTGATCTATACTCATTCTCCAGCTTTACAGGGAGAAGTGGATTCCCTGTGTTAGACCCTCAATCCTGAATTTTCATCCTCTCCTCCTTCAGGGCCTACTTCCCCACAGCTTGTAACTCTGCTAAAGCCTACGTGTTTAGGACAGCATTCCTTAAATCTATGTTTCCTACTAGTTACTGCTCTAGCTTCTTCCCTCCCTCTATTTCCTGATTCCACTTTCTCTTCCTTTTCAGTCTTTGGGTTGACCACCATTCACAAAAATATTGGTCACCAAAAGCTTTCCAACTGCCACTCCAGTGAATGAACTCTACAATCCTCATCTGAAGGAGGCAACATTAAGTAGCTACCAATTCTTTCCTTCTTGATACATTCTCTTGGCTTCTGAAATGCTGACCTTTTCTGAAACTCCTTTCATGTCAAAGACCGTTCTTAGTATTCCTTATGAATTCATCTTCCTGGTCCATCCTCTAAACTGTCCCCTGAGGGTCTGTCCTTGGCTATCTTCTCTTATTCCTTGTACAGTACACATTCACTACATAGATGACCTCAACATTCTATGGGCTTCAACTAACTTGTACCGTAAATAACTCCAATAAATAGATTTTTGATAAAGCAAAACTGACTTCTTCCTCAAGTAGCCCTCTGCAAACCACAGGGCATACTATAGTATTAATCTCTATGCACATGTGCCTTCCTCCATCAAACTATAAGGGCAGACCCTGTGCTTGTCCCTCTCTCTTTCGAGTATCCAGGACAATACCTGGAGATAAGAGCTCCCCAACAAAAGGTGACACATATACTGAGCATTTATATTTCAAGGTACCTGGTTTTCTTTTACAGAAAGCCTGAGAGGTAGTATCAGATGAAGAATCTCATTTTTTCTTAGGCTTTCATAGCCAGCCACAAAGACTCCTGGAAAAAGAGGCAGAAGTAGCTGTGACAAATTGCTGGAAAGATTAAAGACCATGGCTGAGTCTATAAACTCCAATCAAATCCCCCAAAGCAAGGCTAAATTCCTTCCCCAATGATGTGCAGCCTTGTATAACGGTTGAAAGATTTAGTAAAAGGAATTTAAGAGCTAACAGGGCATCAAATTGCTACAAGTGACCAAGAAGCCCAGAGAAGAGTGGATGGGTCCCTAGACCAAAGCTCTGAAGCCGGGGCTGAGGAGTGGGATTCCCTCTCCTCTAGGGCCAGGCAGGGCACATCACCTTTGTCATCAATCCATTCGAGGACTCGAGTGGCTCCTGAGAGGTCAAATGCAAAGAAATCCTGATACCTGTGGGACAGGGACGCAAAATCACAAGGTGCACAGCACTTTACAAACGCCGAAAAACTCCGAGATGGCAGCCGCGCGTGCGGTGCTCAGCACAGGTTCTGGTCCGGTGGAGGCCGCACTAAGAGTGTTCCCATTTTACCCTGTGTCTAGGGCCGGGTCAGTCACGGCATCTCCCTGAGGCTGGTACCTCACCTGTGGAGCTCCCAGGGTGCCCAGATTTCCCAAGGTTGATGTGAGGAATCTATATGAGTATCTGCATTCAGTGCCCTACTCAGAAGCTGGCGCAAAGTAACTGGTCGCTTATGTTACTACCTTCCACAAGCGCCGCTCTTACTAGCTCCTTGCACAAGTTGCGCGCGCAGGCAGGAGCCATTCCAGCTGTCCCCGCCGAGGCCCAGGCAGAATCCTCAGCCCGCGCCGAGACCAGTCTACGCCGCAATTCCGCCCGTGCCTCCACCCGCACCCATCCGCCCGCGGCAGCAGCTTCAGGCCCAGACCCGGTCTCCCAGCCCCACCCGATTTACAAGCGCAAGGATTCCACCAGCCAGTCCTCCGATGGCTCCATGGTAACCGTCGCTTCCGGGAACCCACTTCCGCCTTTGGGGCTTCACAGCGCGGCCTCCGTTGGGGGCGGAGCCGAGCTGTGAGCGCGGCTGCGCGCTTCTCGGCAAGCAAGTCTCGGTGAGTGGAGAGCCCCGCTTCCCGGTGTCTGCCCCAAGGGGAGCTTGAGGGACCAAATGGTCGCCCGTGTAAAGACCAGGCTCATGAAGCCTAGAGAGGGGCAGTCAGTGCTCTAAGGCCAGCTTAGAGCTCGGTAAAGTTCGAATCTCCGATAAACCTGGCTCTGTCTCCATGTGTGGCCTGTACTCGCTGGGACGCAGCGCCGACTAGGGGAACACCACCCGGGAGTGCAGCATGGGCGACCCCTTTCCCTGGGGAGGAAGCAGATGAAACACCTGCCTGTGCCAGTAGGTGGCAGAGGCGAGGGTAGAACCCGGCACCTGGCACGGGACCAGGCACACAGCAGCCACCGAGGGAGAAGTCCAGAGCCAAACCCAGGCTGGTTCCAGAGATGGAGAGTTCTGAGCTTCTTGAAGCTAGCCCCGTCTCACTGAACGCCCTGCCCTACATCTCCCTTTCCCTCCCATCCCTTTCAAACGTGGCTGGAAGGAGAAGACTAGATAGTTTTATGTTTTATTCACAACAGGAAATCAAGAAATACAGCGGCAACACTGTGCATCTGCATCAGTGATATTCCCAGCAACCCAGCCAGAAATCATAGTAATAGAGTAACAGTGATTTGAGCTGGGGATTTACATCCAGATGGGGCCACCACCAGGGTCATATTCACCACCTTCCGTGGGTGGGCACAATGTTATCGTGTCTGCCCCAGTATTGCCGTCACTTCTGCAGTATTTGCATCAGCAGCGTCCTGTACTGAAGAGAAAACAGAATTTACCTGTGGTGGGAGGGCAAATGATAGGGGTCCTTTTTTATTCCTAACTGCTAGGCATCTGCAGAGGTGGGCAGAGACAGGCTGTGAGGGCCTGAAGCAGGCCCCCTAGCACCCCAGAAAGGCCTGGGAAGGGTGAGGCAGTAGTGTTCCTAGAATACTGCCCCAATCTCACAGTGCAGTCATGACAGTTAAGATCGTGGAAGTCAATCCAAGTACAGTGCCTGATGCTGGGTTGGAGTTAGTGTCCTCACTCTCCCAGCCCCAGCTCTGCCTCAGACCTCACTCCGAAGCCCCACCCCCAGGACTGGGGGCTGCTTCCTCTGAGATTCTCTTGGTTGGTCTGCATGTTTCAGGCCTAGAGGTGACATCTCCCTTCAGCCCAACCCAAGCACCTGGCCCTTACATCTCAGTCCCTCAGGGATGTAAGGAACGTCCTTCCCTTTTTCAAAATGTCCACACTATATGCTAGACACAGTGGAGTACAAAGGTGAGTCAGCAGCAGGTGCTGCCAGGGACAGACTGGTAAGGATTCTGTGTATTAAGGGCATTCTATGTGCCAGGCATGCTGAGCATGGGACATATATGATCACATTTAATGGAAGATGGCCTATTATCTTCATTTTATGGACAAGGAAGATGAGGCTTAGACAGGCTAAGTGACATTTCTAAGGTCCCATAGCTACTAAGTAGCTAGGTTATAAACTCAGCATGTTGTTGCCAGATCCTACACTCTTACCATATCACACTGCCTTCCGTACACAGCTACAGTGCCAGGGAGGGTAGTACCCAGTTGGGGACAGCACTAGGAGCAGAGAATGAAGCAGCAGCTCCTAAACTAGGCTAGACATTAAAGGCAAGTTTGGATCCAGCTTTGAGGCCTTGAACCCCCATAGTGGTTTATAACCAAGAGTGATTTGGGGCCTTTTCCCCCAGGGGACATCTGGTGATATATGGAGGCATTTTTAGTTAGCACAACTTGGGGGTCAGAGGGAGGGAAGGTGCCAGTGGCATCTAGTGGGTAGAGTCTAGGGATGCTACTAAACATCCTACAATGCACAGAACAGCCCCCACAACAAAGTACTACCCACGCCAGAATGTCAGGAGTGCTGGAATTGATGAAATGCTGCCACTGGCACCAAAGCAGATGAGAACATGAAAAGCGCAGTGGTCAAGGTGAACAAGGTGTGTGCTGTGTCTTGGCTGCCAAGTGACTTCTCTTTCCGTCTCTGGGCGTCAGGGTCCCAGCCTGGCCAGAAGCACACACAGGCTTAGCAAGGGTGGCTTTGGTTAATGCAGCAGGGCACAGCTAGAGTGACAGTAGTCTAGGGTAGGAAGATCCTGCCACGAGAAAATGGCTGGACAATCCTAGTCCAAGACCTGAGGAACTTCTTCCCCTAATTCTGGCTCCATGGGGTCTGCTGGGATGGTCAGCTTCCTTTCTTAAAAGTTCCCCCCTTTGAGCCCTGCAACATAGGGACAGCCTGGAGCCTTGGCTTTCTGGAGTCTTCACCATCATGTCCTGGTTGGATGGTCACATCCTAAACCCAATGTTGGGTGGCAGTTCCTCCCATGATGGGTCCAGGGGCGGCCCTGGCTGAAACCTGCTATTATGAGGTGGAGGCCTGGCTCACCTGGGTGTAGGGTGCTGGGCCACTGAGGCTCATGCCCAGAGCTTTCTTTAGCAGGAAGATCCTGAGCAGACTGTAACTCAGCTGTGGTCTCTGGTCCCTCAAGGAAGTATGGGGAGCTGTCCCCAATGGGAGTAGGCTAGAGGGTTCCAGACTTTTCTTGCCCATGAAGTGACCTAAAAAGGAGGTACCCGGGGACAAAGAAGTCAGGGAGTGAGAATCCTACTCCAGTGGGAAAGTTCTCCATCTCTCCTACATTTCAGTTTTCACAGCAGGTAGATATGACAGAGACATCAGGGTAGCAGCTAAGCATGCTACCTCAGCTGTTCATAAACAGGTGGAGGGTGAAGAGGATGGTACAGCTGGAAGGAAGGCGGGATGGTCCGGGACCTGGAAGAAACTGCTAGCGTGTGGTCTGCTCGGCACAGGTCTGTCGGGAAGGGGAAGGAACAAGTGGAGAAGACGTGCCTGGAGGTGGGGGGTGCAGAGAAGACACACTAGAGGTGCATCGGCAAAGGGAAGAGGTACTAGCTGGCAATCATATTAGCTCTAGCCCAGCTGTGCCTCAAACTGGCTGAGTAATCTTAACGAAATCATTGATCTGCCCGAGTCTTACAAGTTCCCATCTACTAAATTAAATGACTCCAGGGTCCTCACCTACTCGCACACTAATGTCTGTGACAGAGGAGCGGTCAGAGGGTTGAGAAGGAAAATGGGGTCTGGGCAAGGTGAAGGGAGTTTGCCCGGGTCCCCAAAGCCTTACCGGTGGCCCAGAGGTTGCCCCGCGGGTGCAATCGGATCTTGCCGGCCTGGCTACAGGGCTCTGGGAGAGCCTCGCTGAGCGGGGCAACGCCGGCAGCAAGCAGGGCGACAAGTAGTAGACCGCCAAGCTGCTGAGCGCCGGCAGCCTGCCAGGCCATGGCTGCTCCAGCGCTCCAAGCCTGCGAAGCCTCCCGCCGCCTTCCGGGCTTTAAACCAGCGCCCCGGGGCGGGGCCTCTCCAGGAGCCAGAGCCCGCCCCATGACAGTGAGGACCCGCCGCCAGGGGCTCTCAAGGGCTACCTCAGGGCGCCACCCTCAGAGGCCCCTGCGCCCGCGCCCACACCCGAGTGTGGGCGTCGCCGCCTGGGTCTCTGGACCCCGCACGGGCTGGCCACTTCCCCGGGCCCTCTCTTTCCACTCCCGCCAGCTTTCAGCCCCCAAGTAGTTACTTCAACCTCTCAGCCTCTTTGTGAGGGTAAAGTCGGGGAGAGGACCCCTGGACCGTGCTATACTGACATGATTACAGGGCCCTGACAAGTGCCTGACAGCAGAAGACTCTGTAAATTAATTCCCGTCCGCCTCCCTGGGGAAGCCCTATTCGCCTCTCACAGCAGCACACAGATCAGGCTCTCTGTAAAGGTTCTGATGCACAGCAGGTTCTCAGGATGGGACAGGGAACTACCGCTGAGGAGTGGGCACCCTGCTTAAGGGCCTGGCCTAGGGGCAAGGAGATCTCTGAGTCAGGGAGTGGAAAAAGCACTGAACCAGGAGTCCATATACCAGTTGCATGACTTAGTTGAACCTCACGTGCAACTAATTTCAATTTTTTTTTTTTTTTGAGACAGTCTTGCTCTGTCACCCAGGCTAAGAGTATATGTAGTGGTGTGATCATAGCTCACTGCAACCTCAGACACTCCTCTTGCCTCAGCCTCTGTGTTGTAGCTGGGACTACAGGGGCCTGCCACAATGTCTGGCTATTTTTTTCTATTTTTAGCAGAGACCCAGTCTCTTCTTGCTCAGGCTGGTCTCTAACTCCTGAGCTCAAGCAATTATCCTTCAACCTCCCAGGGTGCTCAGATTACAGGTGCCAGCCGCCACACCTAGCCAGTAATTTAAAAATTTTTAGCACAATTATTTCACGGCAGGAAGCAGTTCTGAAAGACCTGCCCTATTCACACCCAGCATTCTGTCTTCCTCCAAAAGAGCTGTCCAGACTTGTCTTAGAACTTTTCAGATCAGTGGCATCACTTAATGAACAGAGGAAGACAATGTGCTCCAGAAATAATATTATGCTTTTATTTTTGCTTAAACGTTTACTTAACACCAATGTCCAGAGACATGGGAGGGGGGACAAAGACAACTTGCTTAAACATTTACTTAACACCAATGTCCAGAGACATGGGAGGGGGGACAAAGACAACTCCCTGCTCTCATGGATGTTAACCATCTCAGACTAATGAGTAAATTATGGAAGTACTGGGTGCAGACCAAACCCTCAACTCTGAATCCCTCCCTGGAACACTGAACAGTGTGACAGAAGCTACTGCTACCACTACTTTGCATGTATCTAGCTCAGCAAGGCCTGCCAGCTCTGTAGATCACTATCCTAGAAGGGCAGGCTCACAGGATAAGCTAGTTGTCATGCCTAGTTGCCAGGAACATGACATATAAGACAGGGACTCTCCGTTTCTGGCCCTGGCATTTTCCCTCAACCTCCCTGCTTCTCAACCCCCACCTTGGCATTTACACCTCTCTGCTTTCTTATCACTGCTTAGCCATGGTGTACAAATATAGCTCTCATCACCTTCCCACAATAATCATTCCTTTGTGACCCCCCTCTCCTCTGCATCCATCACACTCCAATTCTATCTCCTCTGCTCTATGGATATAGAAATTAGTGTGAACACACAGGAGCTGGTACTGAATAAGAGCAGCCTCACTTAAACGCTTAAAGAAACTTTTCTGGTAGGTTTCTCTCTTCTCATTTTATAGGTGGAAAGAGGTCGTATTTGCCCAGACATATCACTAGACTCAGACTTCAAATCTGTTGAGACCATTGCATCAAGCCCCCAAATCTGTACAGGCAGATAAGTAATCTTTAAACTCACTCCTATTTTACCATCCCAAATTTCATCACCACGCTGGGTTTATGAGGAGAGAGAGGGAGTGAGCACTGCATGTCAAGTTTCACCTATCTTCCCCAGGTGACTCTAGGACCTCTGAGGTATCGGATTCTGCTCTGACAGGTTCATTTATACTTAAGCCAAGCTTCCTCTGACACAGCCTGGGTACACAGCTCCGAGACTGGCCCCAGATGACCCTGAGACCATTTAATTTGTCAGCCTAACATAGGAAAAAGGCCTCTGAGGGCACTGGAGAAAGCAGCAGGGCAGCAGTTCCACAGACCCAGGAGCAATCAGCATGCCTCAGGGAAAACCAAGAGGCACCGCAGGAGGGAGAGCTCAGCTCTGAAGGGCCTATCTGCTAACTGCCTGCACCTGAGTCCACGAAAGGCTAACAATGAACTGAATAGAGGTATGTGGGAAAAGCTCTTTAGAGCTCACTGTGGACCCTCTAAGATTCTACAACATTCAATGATATCCACAGAAAATGTGGGAAGGGTTCATAGAATAATCCAAAAGATGACTAAAGGAAGGCCAGGCGTGGTAGCTCATGCCTATAATCCTAGCACTCTGGGAGGCCAAGGCAGGTAGATTGCCTGAGTTCACAGGTTGGAGACCAGCCTGAGCAACTGCGAGACCCCATCTCTAAAATATAGCCGGGCATTCTACTTGGGAGGCTGAGGCAAGAGAAATCACTTCAGTCCAAGAGTTTGAAATTACAATAAGCTATGACACCACGGCACTCTACCCAAGGTGACAAAGTGAGACTCTGTCTCCAAAAACAAAAAAAGGTGACTAAAGGGGTGAAAAGGATACACAGCAAATCCTATTATAACCAACACTGAAATTGCACCATGTCTTTTCATCTGAAATTGCTTGAAATAAAGGACAGTAAATCAATTATAAGTAATACCTTCTCTCGCTCTTTTTTTTTTTTTTAAAGAGACAGGTCTCACTTTATTGCCCTCAGTAGAGTGCTATGATGTTACAGATCACAGCAACCTCCAACTCCTGGGCTTAGGCGATTCTCTTGCCTCAGCCTCCAGAGTAGCTGGGACTATAGGCGCCTCCCACAACATCCCGCTATTTTTTGTTGCAGTTTGGCCAGGGCCAGGTTCTAACCCTCCACCCTCGGTATATGGGGCCGGCGCTCTACCCACTGAGCCACAGGTGCCACCCATAAGTAATACCTTTTCATAACTCAATCTTTTTTTGTTGTTGTTTTACAAATGTGCTTAGATAAGTGATCCTTTGCTCCTCAACACTACTTTGATAAAGACTGGCATTACACCCATTTTACAGACGAGTTAAGTACAAAGCATGTTATTAAAACAGTTGTAGAGAAACTACTGGAACTAGTTTCCAAGTGAAGAAATCAGAGTGTGGACTTAAAACATATAGGACAACAGGCTAGATGTTGTGGCTCACGCCCATAATCGTAGTACTCTGGGATGTCAAGCCAGGAGCATTCCATGAGCTTAGGAGTTCACCAGACCAGCGGAGCAAGAAGAGACCCAATCTCTACTAAAAATAGAAAAACTAGCTGGGCATTAGGACCAGTGCCTGTAGTGCAGCTTCCCTGAAGCCTAAGAATTTGAGGCTGTGAGCTAGGGCGATGCCACGGCACGCTAGCCTGGGGCAACAGAGTGAGACCCTGTCTCCATTAAAAAACAGAAACAGGCCAGGAGCAGTGGCTCATTCCTATAAGCTTAGCACTCTAGTAAGCCAAGGTGGGTGAATCACTTGAGCTCAGGAGTTCAAGACCAGCCTAAGCCAGAGCCAAACTTCTCTAAAAATTGCTGGGCGTGTGGCAGGCGCCTGTAGTCCCAGCTACTTGGAAGGCTGAGGCAAGAGAATCACTTCGGCCCAAGAGTTTGAGGTTGCTGTGAACTGTGGCACCATGGCACTCTACCGAGGGCAACATAGTTAAGACTCTGTCTCAAAACAAACAAACAAATAATGCATAGATCAAGAGAAAAAGAGAAAAGCAGAAATTAAAAATTAGACATAAATGAGTCTAGTGAAAAGAAATGACAGCAAACCTAGAGCCACTTACAGAATGTAAAATCTCAATCCTGGCAAACCTTTAAGCACACTGGTGGATCTAGATGAGCTGGGGAGAAAAAGAGAAATGTCTTGGAATATCCCAGGTGCTGCTCTTTAGTTTTAAAGTGGAGAAGGGGCTGGAGAATCAGAAAAACAGCACAATCTTAAGGAAGGAAGAAGGGACAATCAAGGATACAATATCAAGAAGTCAGAGGGAACACACAGGGAATACTTAGAACATCTGAATATTAACCTTTTGGAAACCAAAACTGCCAAAATACAAAATGTTTTCTTAAAGGCAATCTTCAAAAAAGAGAAAACACCTACATCTAATGAGAACACAATGACGACTCCAACAGAAGCTAGGAGAGCTGAAAGCTGCTGCTCAGCTGAGTAGTCTAGGCACTCAGGGAAGTCACGCAAACCCAAGGAAGTAAGAAGCCGGAGGCCCAGCATTCTTAGTTACTTGGATATAACTAACCTTCATGCATCTCAGGGGACATTTCTATACCTGTAATAAATACTCTTTAAACTCCAAAGAGATTCAAATGCTTGGAAATTTGCCAGAGAATCTCACTATTTCTAGGAGATTTGCTAATCTGGGCAAAGCCAGAGGGAAAACCTAGGGCAGTGGTTCTCAACCTTCCTAATGATAAGAACCTTTAATATAGTCCAAAGGTGTCATGACCCACAGGTTGAGAACCACTGACCTAGAAGCTCTAAAGAATTCCCTAGGATTTTGCAAATAAAAGAATCTCATTAAACTCGGTAAAGGACACCCAGTACTGTGACATTATAAAAGCAACAGACTTCAAGTCTAGTTCTACCAGGCACAGACCACTGAAGATGATGGGCCAATTCTGATACTTCTGGTTTTTGTCTTTCATATAGTGGAGATCATTTAAATGAGAGAAAGTAAGTGTTCTGGTAAAACGCTTAGCAGAGCACCTGGCACATCCTAAATACTATTAGCTGGATCTTGGGAAAAATGAAGCCTGCTTTCAATATGAAGCTTGTTACAGGAGAAAAATCTCCCTTGACAACCACTTTAGTGCTGACACAACAGTGTCCAGCCCTGGCAAAATGCCTATTACATTGTAAAATTGTTTGGTAAACTAAGATGCCAGTACTTCTACTTCAACTCTCAATTCCAAGAAAGAATTCTATATGGCATTCATTTTGGGAGCTTAACGAAGTTATCAGGCTTAGAGCTTTAAGGCTTGATGCTAGCTGATTTACTTATTTGCCCAATATTAAGTCCTAGTACAAATTCTTTTAACTAGACTCCCTGAATAACTGGAATAAACTAGAATACAGCTTACCAATCTAAATAGACAGGTCAATTAAAGAAACATACTTGACAAATTATTCTTGAGATCGGGGGCATTCCAGAAACTCCTAAGATTGGTAGTTTGAAACTCATATTCAATATAAAAATATAACTGTATATGGGAAAGGAGCAACTATTTTTTTTGTTTTTTTGTGACAGAGTCTAACTTTGTCACCTGGTACAGTGCTATGGCGTCATAGTTCACAGCAACCTCAAACTCTTGGGCTCATGCAATTCTCTTGCCTCAGCCTCCCAAGTAGCTGGGACTATAGACACCTGCCACAACACCCAGCTTTTTTTTTTTTTTTTGCTGTTTTTGGCCGGGGCTGAGTTTAAACCCGCCACCTCTGGCATATGGGACCAGCGCCCTACACTTTTGAGCTACAGGCGCCACCCACACCCACCTATTTTTAGAGACGGGGTCTCGCTCTTGCTCAGCTGGTCTCGAACTCCTGAGCTCAGGCAATCCACCTGCTTCAGCCTCCCAGACTGCTGTAACTATTGTTTTTATAATACAAACTTCAAAAACAGGCTGGGCACAGTGGCTCACAACTGCAATTCCAGCACTCTGGGTGGCCCAGGCAGAGGACAGCATGAGGCCAGGAGTTTATTACCAGTCTGGGCAACAAAGAGACTCTGTCTCTACAAAAAATACAAAAATGAGCTGGGTGTGGTGGCGGTGCATGTAGTCCCAGCTACTTGAGAGGCCAAAACAGGAGGACTGCCAGAGCTCAGGAGTTTGAGGCTGCTATGAACTATGACCATTGCACTCTACTCAGGGAGACATAGTAAAGACTCTGTCGCCAGAAACAAACAAAAAAGCAAGATAGAATACTCCTGGCTGATGACGATAAGAGGTTGGATATTAGAGACTGAAAGAGGCGTTTATCAGAATGAAGAGGTGTTATGAGATTTTTTTTTTTTTTTTTTGGCTAGGGCTGGGTTGAACCCAGTACCTCTGGCATTTAGGGCCAGTGCCCTACTCCTTTGAGCCACAGGCACCGCCCCCATTATGAAATTTTTATGTTTCCTAAAAGAAGGCACAAGTTAAAGTTTAAGGAACACTGCTCTACAGGAAAGTTGAAAATTTCTGGCAGGTCATGATTAGGTATGTAGCAAGTCTTTTGTGAAATGGCTTTTTGCAGAAGGTGCCTGACTGTATCTATACTGAGGAACATTTTCTGAAATAAGTCTATGAAAATCATTAGGCTAATCAGCACCAGGAGTATTGTACAATATCACATAGTGGGGTCTCAGAAATTTCTTGGTCCTCAGATGCAATTTTTTTTTTAAATTCCATTTTATGCTTGTTCCATAAAGCATAGAAATGACTATTTCCCTCTTTGCATTAGCTGCTAAGGAGCTTAGAGCCAAAGCTATGGATCTCTTCCAGTAGACACTGGAAATCTTTTGATACTGTGAATGTACTAACCTCACCCCTCATCTTATCCCACATTTATTTCAACTCTGAATTCTTCAATGATTTTATATTTTATCACATAATGCTGGATGTTATCTTTATGGAACAAGGGTGTAAATAAATAGCAACTGGGGGATATACAAGGATACATCAAAAGCTGACCTTGTCTTAATGCCTTCAAGGAGCTAGCCCTCTGCGGGGACAACAACATACACAACGCAATGTTGAAGAGGAGTGTAAGCAAAGTATAGAGTAGTACTGAGCAGGAAGCACTTCGCACACTTGGAAGTTAATCAAGAGTAAGAACCTTCCCTGTTGAGGGCTTCTATTATCCCACTTATGGTCCTATGTGGAAAAATTTGTTTAGACATGTTGCTCCTGTTAAGACACTAAGTGAGTTCCTGGCAGAGTGTGAGGGCCTTGTGCATCTTTATATCCCCAAGGCCTAGAGCCCAAAATCTGGCACATAACAGATGCTCAAAAAATGTCTGATAAATTAATGAGAAAGCTTTTAGTAGGTAGAAGTGTGACCACACACTCCAGGCAAAGTGACTAGCATAAGCAAAGACAGAATGTCGGTACACTGAGGCCAATGTCCGGGATACACGGCATTATGTTTAGTGAGAATAAGGCTGAAGACCCAGAGTGGCATACAAAAGGTGATGCCTTCACCATCTTTCTGTAAGCAGTACACATTCTAGTTTATGTAATACTTCTTGATTACACAGCTTTCTTTCTTTTTTTTTTTGAGACAGAGTCTCACTTTGTGCCCTGTGTAGAGTGCCATGACATCACAGCTCAGAGCAACCTCAAACTCTTAGGCTTAAACAATTCTCTTGCCTCAGCCTCCCAAGTACCTGGACTATAGGTGCCTGCCAGAATGCCCCGCTATTTTTTTGGTTGGAGTTGTCATTACTGTTTTGCAGGCCTGGGCTGGATTCGAACCCACCAGCTCCAGTGCATGTGGCTGGTGCCCTAGCCAGTGAGCTGCAGGCACTGAACCCACATAACTCTATTTCTACCTCCAGTCTCAGCACAGCCATGTGTAAAGGGTCATATGTGTTCTTTTGCTTCTAAAAACCTACTCAGTATTACTCAGACTTCTAGCAAGGGAGAGCAGCAATAAAGATACATCTGGCAATAAAACAGACTGAACAGGCTATTCCAACTGAAACAGCATCTTGAGTAAGGTAGATAACCCATTTAACTAGCTAGAATCAGATCATCTCTGAAGCTTAATAGTGATAAATTTCATGAGGATGCCCTCAGATGTGGAAATAGCCCCCATAACACATTCTGAGAGGTTAGCTGGACTTGGCAACACACATGAAAATACAAGAAATGCAGGGGAATAGAGACTTTTCAAGCCTATGAGAAGCCTTTATCTCAAGGCTATGAGAAGCCTGTGACTGCCTAAGAAAAATGACAAATGTCAATACTTCTCTCATCAAGAAAGAGGACATAGCAAAAGTCTAAGGACACACACACAAAGGAAGAAAGCAGAATTAACATTTTAAAATCTGGAAAGCATGTATGTTGTTTAAATGGAACTATGGAGGGTTGGGCTTGGTGGCTCATGCATGTAATTTTAGCACTTTGAGAGGCCAAGGCAAGAGGATCACTTGAGGCCGTGAGTTTGAAACCAGCCTAAGCAACACAGCATGAACTCATCTCTACCAAAAATTAAAAAGAAAAAATTAGCCAGTAGTGATGGTCTCTGTCTCTAAAAGAAATAAGGACATTCACAGTGGCTCATGCCATAATCCTAAACACTTGGGTAGCCTAGGTAGGAGGATCACTTGAGCTCAGGAGCTCCAGACCAGCCTGAGTAAGAGCAAGACTCCGTCTTTACTAAAGACAGAAAAACTATTTTTCAGGCACTTGTAGTTCCAGCTACTCAGGAGGGTGAGGCAGGAAAATCTCTTGAGCCCAAGGATTGAAGGTTGCTATGAGCTAGGCTGAGCCTCAGCACTCTAGGCCAGGCAACAGAGGAGTAAGACTCTATATTTAAATAAATTAATTAATTGGCTTGGCGCCTGTAGCTTAGCGGTTAGGGTGCTGGCCACATGCACCAGGGCTGGGGGGTTCAAACCTGGCCCACGTCTGCTAAACAAACAAACAAACAAACAAAAAATAGCCAGGCATTCTGGCAGGCACCTGTCCCAGCTACTCAGGAGACTGAGGCAAGAAAATCACTTGAGCCCAAGAGTTTGAGGATACTGTGAGCTGTGATGCCACGCTACTCTACCAAGGGTGACATAGTGAGACTCTATCTCAAAAATAAATAAATAAATAAAAATAAAAAATAAATAAGGAAAAAAATAAACAGAACTATGGAGAGATAAAATGTTCAGATTTTATTGAGCCCAGAGGATTTGGGCAAGACCAAGAAAATGTACTTACTAAATAACATGAAAGTACAAGTCACTTTCGTATGCTTTTCATCACACTCATATGCTTTGCCCTAGAATAACAGCTCAAAAGCAATGCTAACTAACCTAACTTACTGTCTCTGGTTCCAACACACAATGATTGAACATTAATATATGCTGCTACTAGAGAAACAGAGGACAGTGTCCATAAAATGGGCCCTGCACTGGAAGAGTTTATAATCTGCTGGAGATGGGGAGGCCACATCCACAAACTTAAACATTATAAGGCTGAAAATGCTAACTGACAGTAGCAGAACAATTGCTTGTGAAGATGGCGAGGCTAAAACAAGCGGAAAGACAGTAGGAGATAATATAAATGAAAACACCCAGGAGTATAGCACAGGATGCTTAATGATAGCTGAATTCAAAGTCTGGATGCCACATGTAGGTAACAGGTAGCATCAACACAAAATTTATGGTCCAAACAAGCATTCTGCAAGTAAGAGGCACACTAAGACTAACACTAATTAACAGCAAGTAAAGTAACTGAAACAGGCATAGAGCAGAACATTGCATTGCAGGCAGACTGTCGCACAAGCAACAGGGAGCCAACTGGATACATATTGCTGGATTCAGGTGATGGCATTGAGAACAGAATGACAGGGGTAAAATGTAGGACTCAGGTGATTAAATGTGGTAGGAAAATGAAAACTCTAGGTTCATACTCCTTCATAAAAAATGTTAAATTTAGAGGGGAAGTTTGCAGGAATCACTAATAAGCTTAAATTTAAAGATGGGACAATGAAGTGGCAGACATGGGACTAGAGCTGACAGCAGGCATTTCAAATAACATGAAGAAATGTATTATGTGGAGTTAGGGAGCTAGATTAGTAACAACCAAGAGATAATCCCATTATTATATTCTCATCTGAAGTTTTATCAATTCTCATATTCTTCTTCAATTTTCTTTACTTAACAATCATTGAGCCCTCCCAACTTACCATTTGGCCTGCCAAATCTCGAAGGGCTTATAATTCTATTCAATTACTAAATTAAAACTCTCTGGCATTTCTTATGTATTTGAAGACACATTATATTTACTTTAAAAATCTCCCTATTTTTGGCTCAATGCCTGTAGCACAGTGGTTACAGTGTCAGCCACATACACTGAGGGTGTCAGGTTTGAGCCCAGCCTAGGTCAGCTAAACAGCAATGACAACTGCAACAAAAAAAATAGCCAGCCATTGTGGTGGCTGCCTATAGTCCCAGCTACTTGGGAGGCTAAGGTAAGAGAATCGCTTAAGCTAAGGTGACCAGATTTTAACATGGTCCTGACAACAATGCAAACTTTAATAAGCAGTTCTCAACAATTATTTGTTATTATTAAAGTTTAACATTATAAAATTAACAAAAATAATATAAAACCCATATCCTGGTGAAATAGCCATATGGCAGCCTATATTCCCTTCCTGTTCTCCCACATTCCCTAGCTTGTTGTGCATTCTTTCCAAAAATCGGAGTTTTTTAAAATGCTGCAGGACGAAATGTTAAAAATCAGGACTGTCCCGCCAAAAGTCGGACGTCTGGTCACCTTACTCTGGGGTGCGGGGGCTACGTGTTTGTTCCAGATAGTTTGGCTCCTTCTGAGCTAATTGTCCTTGCCTAGAAGTAAGGGAGGGAGCAGTCTCCTTCTGATACCCATTCCACCTGGGCGACCTTGCCCAAGAGGGGAGTAGGGAGTTTACATTAGCCTTTTCATTTCCAAATGAAGTTACGTAAACCTCTTCATTCATTCCCAAATGGAGTTACATTAACCTTTTTAGCAGTGGAAAACCATATATTCCCTTCCCATTCTCCTGCTGTTCCCTAGCTTGTCCTGCATTCTTTCCAAAAATTGGGATTTTTTTAAAATGCCGCGGGACTTGGGACAAATTGTTAAAAATCGGACTGTCCCCCCAAAAGTGGGATGTCTGGTCACCTTAGCTTAAGCCCAAGAGTTTGAAGTTGTTGTGAGCTGTGACGCCACAGAACTCTACCCAGGGCTAAATGGGAAGATTCTGTCTCAAAAAAAAAAAAAAAAAGGAAAAAAACTCCCCATTTTACATCTTATAGTTAAGCACTGAACTAGACAATAGGAAAAAAATGGGAATATGATACCCCTCCCCACAAATATTCTTTTTATTTTTGGCTAATGGGGTGTTTTTAAATGCTTTGACTGCTTTCTCAGAAAAAATTATCTGTTGCATGCAACTGAAGCACCCAGCAAAGGAGAAAAAATAATACTTTTACACAACTGGATGTGAAAATATGCAAGTGAAGAAAGTACTGAGGTTTTCCTCCCAGTTAAGTGTATGAGGAAGAAAAATGTAGATAGATAAACATATAAGCACAAGGAAGCTTTACACTCAGGTAAGCTAGGGTCAAAGAGAACAATGGGGTCTCAACCTTGCCCAACACTGCTTCTCCCCCAGAATAGTCCTAGAAAAGTTGCTACAAAAACCGAACCAGTGCACTGGTTAGGCTGAACAGTTAACTCCATCCTCTTCAGCTGATGAGGAGGGGTAAAAAATGGAATAAGTAGCAATTTTCTGCATTCTACACAGGGGATTGTTTCAGCCTTTCCTTGGCTCATAAGAAGATAGTCCAGGCACGGTGGCTCACACCTGTAATTCCAGCACTTTGGGAGGCTGAGGTAGGCGGATGGCTTGAGGCCAGGAGTTTGAGACCAGCCTGAGCAACAGAATGAGACTCCTTAAGTACAGAAAAAAAAATTAGTTAGGCATAGAGTTAGGCATACTCTAAAGACTAATGCAGGAGAACCACTCGAATCCAGAAGTTTAAGGTTGCTGTGAGCTATGATGATGCCTGCACTCTAGCCTGGGCAACAACGGAGACCTTGTCTCAAAAAACAAAAACAAACAATAAAAAATGAAAATGTAAGTACCATATAAGCTTTACACACAGGTTCAAATAAGCATCTGTTAGGAGTGATTTTCCAAGTTTCATACTCTGTTGAGACCATTAATACTCTGTATTGTAAGTGTAAAGGCTAAACCTAATTCAATGGATTGAGGCACTGCTCTCTATTAGAAGAGCTTCAGAAAGTTAATTGTCCCTATTCTCATCCCATTAGCATCACAGCATAGACTGATGACACTAAACAAATAGTAGAAACTTCATGTAGCCTAATATGGGAAACTTGCTTACTTTGAGATTTTACATTAATACAAGAAGAGAACAAGACAGAATTAAAAATATTCTGTCCTCAAAACACATTGAGGACACTCCCTATTTCTGTCTCAATATTAAAAGAAAACATACAACTGGGCTTTGTATCTTTACTGCACTTTAAACTCTGCCTGCCTTAAGTCTGTATTAGAGAAAGCAAAGCCTGGCACTTAAGAAAAAAGGTTCAGGCAAATTAGAATTTAAAGAAAACAAGTAGAATGCTTTCCAGCACCTTCATCATGCCTCCCCCAAGTGCTAGCCCACTCTGCTGAGAATGTCTCAAGTATAGAAAGAGGTATGAAATGTCTCAAGTATAGAAAGAGGTACAGCTAAGTGAGACTCTCTGAGCCTCTTGGCAACACTAGCTGGGTTTATACTCAGAAAATAATTGAGTCACGCCCTAGTGAAGAATCAATTTTATGACTAAGAATGTCAATGGCTACGTTTACTTCACAAAAAAACAAACAAAAAAAAACCCCAGTTGTTAGTATTAGGGCAACCTTCTTAGTTAAAGGACTATTCACACCAAAGCCTTTTTATCCTCTCAAGGGGTACCAAGAACCAGCCAAGAAAGGAAAATTTGAGAAACTTTCCCAACAAAAACAATTCAGGGATAAGGGGTTCAATGTGCAAAGTCTTTTATTTAAAATTTTGAAAAGTTAAGAGTTATGACCACCTCAGTATATGCCATTCCCATTATAAGGAGGTATGACAGTTTCAGACTCGTGCAGAGCTGTGTTTTCACTTACAGAGCTCTGTAGGCACTTTAAAAGTGAAGCTTGGCTTCAAAATACAAACACTGGGGGCTTTGGCTCAATCTTTTAATATAAAAAATTCACTGATGTACAAAAATGCGAAAGTGTGACAATGACAACTATGAAATCCTGTGATTCAAAGTCCCCTCAAGGGCACCCCATGGTGCACATGCACCCGCCCACACATACTTGGCGTGGAAACAGAAACTAATGCAAACCAGTGCTACCAAGAAGCGCCGACGTGTGTGTTCTCCACTCCACCAACCACAGACCAATATCTACTCCAAACATTCAGTAACAAAAAGAATGGCGTCTTCCCAGGAACAGCAAAGCAGACTTCTTACTCACGATGGACCAGCACAAATAAACCCAGCAAAAAGAGTACTGCATACTAGAAAATAAACAGAACTACAGTCAGGAAAGCTTTTAAAGTTCACAAGTCCTCAGAGTTAATTAACAAACTGGCCTTTTTAACCATAATGAGTTACTAAACCATCCAATTATTCTTTCGTCTTTTAACTATAATCCATTTAATAGTTTCCAAATTAAGCAAAATTTCACACTTTTAATGAAACATATAGTGTAGGCTCTTACCTTAAATTTGGGATAGTCATTCATGAGGATTGTCACAATTCCAATATAAGGAACAAATCTAAAATAAACAAACATCACAAAACTTCCTAAGATTCTATTATTGTTCACTGAACATATCAGTATCTTCCACAGAATACTAATTTTCAGTTCACAAAGCCCATTTCTATATATTGCACTTTTTGATCCTTTCAACAGCCCATGTGATAGGGACAATAGGAATATCACCATTTTAGAGATGATGAAACAGATGATCATGCCCAAAGGTACAGGCCCCACCAGCAGATCCAAGGTCCTAGATCTCTAGCCGTGACACTAATGCCACACCCTCCTGGAGCTGTCAATTTAGTTGGGGAGACAAGGCAAATACATCCAGAACATTATAAGGTATTTCATGCTAAGTGGCCAAAAAGTGAGAAGAGCTCTATTACAGTATGTAGGATTCACCCACATCTAATATTTTAACTATCTGTAATCTGGGATTAGCCCTCTTAATCCTGCAACTTCTCTATAACAGTTTTAATCACCATATGCAGCAAACCAGTCTCAGCCCCCATCTTCCTTTACATCTCTGCAGCATTTAACTTTGATGACCACAAGTTTGCTCTTGAAACTCCTTCTCTTGGCTTCCGTAACATACCACAAATCTGTTTCTTCACCTACCTCTTTGACTGCTACACCTTTTCTCCACTACCTCTTTCTTTCCCTTTGCCTCTAAAGTCTGTCCCTTCAAGCTAGGCAAAAATCACCTGTTAAATAATCTTTTTTTTTTAAGAGACAGAGTCTTACTTTATCGCCCTCAATAGAGTGTTGTAGCATCACACCTCACAGCAACCTCCAACTCCTGGGCTTAAGCAATTCTCTTGCCTCAGCCTCCTGAGTAGCTGCGACTACAGGCACCCGCCACAACACCCAGCTATTTTTTTGTTGCAGTTTGTTGCAGTTTAGCCAGGGCTGGGTTCGAACCTGTCACCTTTGGTATATAGGGCCGGCGCCCCACCCACTGAGTCACAGGCACCGCCCCTGTTAAATAATTTCATATCACCTGATCTACTTCCACTGAGGTCTTTATCATAATAACTATCATAATTTAAATTGAACAATTAGTTTAAACTAGCTATATAGGCTCAGTACCTGTGGCTCAAGTGGCTAAGGGGCCAGCCACATACACCTGAGCTGGCAGATTAGAATCCAGCCTGGGGCCTGCCAAACAACAATGATGGCTGTAACCAAAAAATAGCTGGGCATTGTGGTAGGCGCCTGTTGTCCTAGCTACTTGGGAGGCGGAGGCAGGAGACTTGCTTGAGCCCAGGAGTTAGAGGCTGCTGTGAGCTGTGATGCCACAGCATT
This sequence comes from Otolemur garnettii, assembly GCF_000181295.1. Lineage (NCBI taxonomy): Eukaryota > Metazoa > Chordata > Mammalia > Primates > Galagidae > Otolemur > Otolemur garnettii. The sequence continues at coordinate 36,233,974 of NW_003852406.1, read as the reverse complement.
CTACCCAGAGCGACAGCTTGAGGCTCTGTTTCCCAGAAAAAAAAAAAAGGAAAGAAAAAGAAACTAGCTGTATAGTATCCCTCTCCCATACTATACTCTTAAGTTTTGTAAGGGCAACAACCATGCTAATCTTAGTCCCCCCTGTATCCTCATGGTGCCTTGTACACAGCAGATATCCAGTAAATACTGCCTCATTGAATGTTTGAATCACACCTCTTCTTTTTGCTTTCTGATGGGGAAATCTCATTTTTTCTTAGGGCTCCATGCAAATGACTCCTTTCAACATCCTAAGAATTCAGGGAAGAAAGAGAAAACTAGCAGGGTACCATCAACGTGGCAGGGTAACGTAGTTACCAAATGTACAATTTTCTTTTTTCCTCTTATACTACTGGACTTCAGAGCAGATGGGCAATAATGTACTAAGCTAGAGCCTGTCATAGAGAAGGTAGGTTGGGCTGAAGTGAAGGATGACCTTTGCACACTTTAAAGTAGCCCTTTTATTCAAAACACCCCATAACCTTTGCACCATGCCAAAGGCAGCACAAATAGAACTTACCTCCCACGTAACACTTCCACTGTCAAAGCTTTAAAGCAAATTTGAACTGACATTCTGTCTTTGGTACATTTTACTTCCTTTTAAGAACTCCCCTTATTTCCTGTCTCCTGTCCTCACCTCTTCCTGCCTCTCTCCCTTCTGGCAGCATTACCCCAACCTGTCTCTCTCACCCCAACTCATAACTCCCATTCCATACATTGGTGTTCCTTAAAGCATAGACCTTCTTTGTTAGAATAAGTTAGATGGTCTGTTAAAAATACAGATTTTTATGTCCTCCCGGATTTACTGAGTCAGAGAATCTCTGAAAGGTGAAGCTTAACTGATGTTCCTGCACACTAAAGTTCAAGAAGCACAGTTCTAGTGTGAGATGCCTGGAATATGTGTTCAGTGGCAAACAGCATCCACTCTTAGGACCCATGCTTTAGTCTCAAACCCTGGGACCTCTAAGACCTGAAAAGTAATAGTCATTACAAAATGGCATTGCTAAGTTCTAAGAAGGATGGATAGAGGTTTAAAAGTTTTGTATATTTTAATATACATATTTTTTCTTTTCTTTTTGAGACAGAGCCTCAAGCTGTCACCCTGGGTAGAGTGCAATGACATCACAGCTCACAGCAACCTCCAACCCCTGGGCTCAAGCAAGTCTCCTACCTCAGCCTCCCAAGTAGCTGGGACCACAGGCACCCGCCACAACGCCCAGCTATTTTTTGGTTGCAGCCATCACTGTTGTTTGGCGGCCCGAGCTGGATTTGAACCTGCCACCTTAGGTGTATGTGGCTGGCGTCTTAGCCACTTGAGCCACAGGTGCCGAGCCTACATATTTTTTCTTGCTTAATACAATAACATTTCTTTTGACTCATTTTTAACATGTTCATAAAAGCGATCACTTTTGGTAAAGGTAAATCAGCTATTTAAGAACATAAAGGTGGGAGGCGCCTGTGGCTCAGTGAGTAGGGCGCCGGCCCCATATACCGAGGGTGGCGGGTTCAAGCCCAGCCCCAGCCAAACTGCAACAAAAAATAGCCGGGCGTTGTGGCGGGCGCCTGTAGTCCCAGCTACTTGGGAGGCTGAGGCAGAAGAATCGCCTAAGCCCAGGAGTTGGAGGTTGCTGGAGCGACTCCGCTGCACTCTACCGAGGGCGAAAAAGTGAGACTGTCTCTACAAAAAAAAAAAAAAAAAAAAACATAAAGGCAAGTTCCTCTCAGTAAAAAGCAGATTATGAGTTAGAAAAACATCTGTGTTTTCTTTTAAAACATAAGCTGCTAATGCTGATCTGATGATCAATAAGCAGCCATTCTCACATGTGGAGACTCTCCTTGTTACCTCCATGTAATATGTAACAAGAACCACAACCTTTGGCTCCCAGCAGCCACTCATAGTCTGCTTACAGTAATCCATGGAAACATTCTTATAGTTGTCTTTTCCTAGCCCACTATAAGTGAAATGAAAGCAACTTGATCTTTAAAAGTAATATAAGCAAGGCATAAGGTTGCCAGCACAGGATGAGACAGTCCAAAGTCAGACAGAATACGTACTCATCTGTGCTGCTGCTTCCCTGCGAGACAGTGACAGCAAAGAGTTGATAACCAGGCACATAATCCTGCTACCATCATTCATCTTAAATTCAAATCAGTTGTACTTTTTTCCTATTCTGGTCAGATAAATTCATACATTGAATATGAATATGCTAAAGCAGTTATTAATAAGGGCAATGAGACCTAAAGTAAGTAAATACCATTTACAAAACCAACTTCAATACCAACCATGCCAAATTAACATCCAGAAGGTAAAATACATTTCCTATGTATTTACCTAGACCAGTGGTGCAACCTTCCTAATGCTGCAACCTTTTAATATAGTTCCCTTGGGTCACAACCCACAGATTGAGAACCACTGACCTAGACAGTAAAACGCATTTGCTATAGTTAAATACATTTCCCTGGGAATTCTTGGGATCAAAAGTGCTGCTGAGAAAACAGCCTCAGAAAAAAGATCTAGTGACGTTTTGTGAGGAAATGAACAGAGATCATTAGCAAAAGGCCAAAAACAGTAAAGAAAAGATGCCACAAAAATTAACAGACTTCAGGATAATTGTGTCAGATGTCAAAAGGGGTCTATATCTGGGAAGTATGGACAAAGAAGCCAACTTTTTAAAAAGGTAACATGTGGCCGGATGCAGTGGCTTACACCTGTAATCCCAGTACTTTGGAGGCCAAGGCAGGAGGACTACTTGAGGCCAGGAACTCAAGACCATTCTGGGCAACATAGAGCGACCCTGTCTCCAACAAAAACTAGAAAAATTAGCCAGCCATGGTAGGGCATGCCTGTAGTCCCAGCTACCTGAGTCTGGGGTGGGAGAATCACTTGAGCCCAGAAGTGCAAGGCTACAGTGATCTATGATTAGCCACTGCACTTTAGCCTGAGATGCTGTCATCAAAAAACAAAAGTACACAGGCTGGTTCAGCCCCTGTGCTCAGCGATTAGGGCACCAGCCACATACACCAAAGGTGGCAGGTTCAAGCCCAGGCTGGGCCTGCCAAACAACGACAACTACAACCAAAAAATAGCCAGGCGGGCATCTATAGTCCCAGGTACTTGGGAGGTTGAGGCAAGAGAATCACTTAAGCCCAAGAGTTAGAGGTTGCTGTGAGCTGTGTGACACCACAGCACTCTACCAAGGGCGACAAAGTGAGACTCTGTCTCCAAAAAAAAAAAAAAAAAAACAATTGGCAGGCACTATGACAGATGCCTATAGTCCCAGCTACTTGGGAGGCTGAGGCAAGAGAATTACTTGAGCCTAAGAGTTTGAGGTTACTGTGAGCTCTGATGCCAAAGCACCCTACCAATGATGACAAAGTAAGACAATGTCCAAAAAAAAAAAAAAAGCACTGAATTGTACCCTTTAATATGGTGAATTTCATCACAATGAAAAATTTTTTTAATCGTTGTAATTTACAGCCTTAGGCCTCAGTGTAAATTTACTATGTACAGCTATTCAAAAAACTCCAAAACAAAACATTTTTGAAAATATATAAAGGCGGCTCAGCACCTATAATTCAGTGCCTAGCGTGCCACCTACATATACCAGGGCTGGCAGGTTCGAATCCAGTCCAGACGTGCCAAACAACAATGGCAACTACAACAAAAAAATAGCCAGGCATTGTGATGGGCACCTGTAGTCCCAGCTACTTGGGAGGCTGAGACAAGAAAATCACTTAAGCCCAAGAGTTTTAGGTTGCTGTGAGCTGTGATGCCACAGCACTTCACCAAGGGCGACATAGTGAGACTCTGTCTCAGAATAAATAAACAAATAAAATACATGAAGACATTTATACTACATTCACAATTTGCTTGCAGAAAAGCTCTGTTCTCAAGGTTTGGGTACAACTTGACTTTGAAATATTAGCTTAGTGTTTTATAAATAAATTTCCACAAAAGAAGGTTATATGATCCATTATTTGTCCAGGTGGTGGTATAATCAATGCAAAGTGAATTTGTACAGTGGTGATTCTATAATTCTTCTGTTCACATCCCAGATAGGTGTTTTATACTTCATGTTAAGTTACTTAATTCAAGGAGTACTATACTATTACATTTTTTCTTTAATTAAAAGCCAGAAAAGATCTGTATTTTCAATGCTGAGATGTTAGAAATGACATTATTAGTGTATACAGTTTGAGATTTTTAAAAAATTCTTCAGAAAGACAAGCTAGCTACTCTAACCTTTCTTAAGATGATACATTTTGGCTCCTGCCCGCAGCACAATGGTTACAGTGCCTGCCACATAAACTGGGGCTGGTGGGTTGGAACACGGCCTAGGCCTACTGAACAACAATTACAACTATAACAATAAAATAGCTGGGCATTGTGGAGGGTGCCTATAGTCCCAGCTACTTGGGAGGTTGAGGCAAGAGAATCACTTAAGCCCAAGAGTTAGCAGTTGCTAACTGCTCACAGCAGTTGCTATGAGCTGTGATGCCACAGCACTCTACCAAAGGTGACATAATGAGACTCTGTCTCAAAAAAAAAAAAAAATCTTTTACCAACCAAAAGGCCAGGGTGAAAAGACATAGCTGTAATAAACACTTAAGAATCAAGACTCCAAAAAAGGGACATACACTATTGTACTGGTGGGAGTATAAATAAAAGGATAGAAAAAATTGTTAAATGCCTTGAAATATGAGTATGTTTGGGCTGCAACCGTAGCACAGTGGTTACAGCGCCAGCCACATACACCAAGGCTGGCGGGTCTGAACCCAGCCCAGGCCTGCTAAACAACAACAAGTCCAACAACAACCACAAACAGTTGGGTGTTATGGTGGGAGCCTATAGTCCCAGCTACTTGGGAGGCTCAGGCAAGAGAATCACTTAAGCCCAAGAGTTAGAGGTTGCTATGAGCTATGATATCACAGCGCTCTACCGAGGGTGGCATAGTAAAACTCTGTCTCCAGAAAAAAAAAATATATATATATATATGAGTATTTTTGACCCAGTAATTCCACTTTAGGAATTTACTGTGCAGAATGATTAAGCAAAAGCACTAAAACAGATGTAACAACGATGTTTATCTTAATACTGTTCACAATAAAGAAGCTGGAAACAATCACAGTATCTAACAATAAGAGACTGAATAGGGCGGCACCTATGGCTCAAAGGAGTAGGGCGCTGGCCCCATATGGAAGTGGTGGGTTCAAGCCCAGCCCCAACCAAAAACTGCAAAAAAAAAATAAAATAAAATAAGAGACTGAATAAAAGTATAGTCTATCCATATAATGGAATAGCATACAGTTATGAAAATGATAAGATAAAATTTATTGATTTATAAATATACTAGCAATTTTTTGAATAAAAAAAGGTTATAAAATAGTGTAATAATTCTCCCTTCAATGTAAAATTGTTTATGGCTAAGGACAGTGGCTCATGCCTATTATCCTAGCACTATGGAAGGATGAAAGGGGTTATTGCTTGAGCTCAAGAGTGTGAGACCAGCCGAAGTAAGAGCAAGACTCCATCTCTAAAATAGCCGGGTGTTGTGGCAGGCTTCTGTAGTCCCAGCTACTTGGGAGGCTCAGGCAGGAGAATCACTTGAACCCAGGAGTTGGAGGCCAGGAGTTGGAGGTTGCTGTGAGCTGTGATGCCAAAGCACTCTACCCAGGGTGACAGGTTGAGGCTCTGTCTCAAAAAAAAAAAAAAAA
>NW_003852406.1:36218509-36227801 GCF_000181295.1 Otolemur garnettii | reverse complement strand
AGCACTCTACCCAGGGTGACAGGTTGAGGCTCTGTCTCAAAAAATAAAAAAATAGGCTTGGCGCCTGTGGCTCAAGTGGCTAAGGCGCCAGCCATGTACACCCAAGGTGGCGGGTTCAAATCCAGCCCGGGCTGCCGAACAACAATGATGGCTGCAACCAAAAAGTAGCCAGGCGTTGAGTCGGGCACCTGTGGTCCCAGCTACTTGGGAGGCTGAGGCAAGAGACTTGCTTGAGCCCAGGAGTTAGAGGTTGCTGTGAGCTGTGATGTCACAGCGCTCTACCCTGGAGGACAGCTTAAGGCTCTGTCTCAAAAAAATAAAAATAAAATAAAATAAAGAAAGAAAGAAAGAAAAAAAGTGTTTATGTATGCATTCATATAAGTGTAGGGGTGTGTGTGTGTGTGTGTGTGTGTGTGTGTATTTGCTTCTTTATCTCTATACTTAAAGGTTAAAACATAAAACCAAAAAGTTAACAGTAAATATTTACAGAGATGGAGAAGAAGGGGACAAGAAGTGACTTTGTTTTCTGATGACTGATATTTCCTTATGTTTCTACATGAATCTGTACATTCATAATTACAGGAAAAACAAAAAGACTCAAAGAGGTTCATGAGTCTGAATAACCACTTTAGCAGAATCTTGTGAACTGGGGCATTTGGCGACTATTTTTTTCTCAGAAGCACTTACTGATGATAGTACTATAAGATTATTTTCAGCTCCATCATAGGAAAAGAAGTTCCACTCAAGTGGGAGCATATACGCAAAAGCTTGGCAGGGGACAAAACACAATGGTGCTTATCATGATCTGCTCTCTTTGGCCCCAAACGGAGCATCTCTTCTGCTATTAACTGAGGCAGCTTCCACATAGCAAACTCTATAGGGACAGTGTTTCTCAGGCCTGCTCACTGGTGCAATAACTCTCTATCCACGTGGGCTGTCCTAGGTCAGAAGGAGCAGAGGCAGATGTCCTGTATGGCACCCAAATAGTGGGAACCAGCAATTTCCCATTACAGAAATCTTATGCCAGTAATTTGGGTACAACGGTTAAGAGGACAGGCTACAAAGCCAGCCTGCCACTATTATCAGTATGATATTAGGTAAATAACTCATCTGTATTTCCTCATCTGGATAATGGCAACGTAAGTTTAGTTCTGAGGTTAAAACGAGGTAATATTTGTAACGTGTCTAGAACGAGTCTCTGGTACATAGTAAGCCCTAATAAACATGAGTTATTGTTAATACTATTAATAACATTATGTAGCAACAATTACATACTTCCCTAATATCAATAACTTCTAATTCCTGTCCTCCACTGATCTGTTCTCCTGATAAAATTTGAAACAAACAAGCTTAAGATAGCTTTTTAATTTCATTTGGCCTCATCAGTTTCAAGACTAGAAATAAAATTGTATGGAATATATTAACATGATAAAAAGTAATTTAGATCAACAGGTTCTTGTTGTTGTTGAAGAGAGATGGAGTCTCTCTCTGCCACCCAGGATGGAACACAGTGGCATCATCACATGTAGCTTACTGCAGCTTCAAACTGCTGGGCTTAGGTGATCCTCCTGCCTCAGCCTCCAAAACAGCTGAGACTATAGGCATGAGCCACCATGCCCAGCTAATATTTTTTGCAAGGGCCAAGCGTGGTGGCTTACAACTGTAATCCTAGCACTCTGGAACGCCACGGTGAGAGGATCACTTGAGCTCAGGAGTTCAAGACCAGCATGAGCAAGACCCCATCTCTACTAAAAATAGAAAAATTTGCTGGGCTTCATGATAAGTGCCTATAGTTCCAGGTACTCTGAAGGCTGAGGCAGGAGGATCACTTAAACTCAACAGTTTGAAGTTGCTGTGAGCTAAGCTGAGGTCACAGCACTCTACCCTGGGCAACAGAGTAAGACTCTGTCTCAAAAAAAAATTTTTTTTTTCACTCGGCACCTGTAGCTCAGTGGCTATGGTGATGGCCACATAAACCAGGGCTGTCGGATTCGAACCCGGCCCAGGCCTGCTAAACAACGACAACTACAACAAAAAAATAGCCAGGAATTGTGGTGGGCTCCTATAGTCCCAGCTACTTGGGAGGCTGAGGCAAGAGAATTGCTTAAGTCCAAGAGTTTGAGGTTGCTGTGAGCTGTGACACTACAGCACTCTATCAAGGGCAACATAGTCAAACTCTGTCACATGTCTGCAGCGACATGGTCTCACTCTGTCTGTTTGCAAACTCCTGGCCTCAAATGATCTTTCCTCCTCAGCCTCCCAAAGTGCTGGGATTACAGGTGTGAGCCACTACACCCAGCATCAGTAAAATCTTAAGACATGTATAAATGAGTTTTATGACACACAGGATCAATACTATCAGGATCACCAGAGCACAGCACCACATAGTCAGGGTGTCCAGCCTTTTCTTCCCCTCTGCTATACACTGAAAGTATTATAAGAGTTGCCTTGGGCCACATATTTGCTGGCCACAGTTTGGACATCACTGCCACAGACTTTAGAGCAGAGAAAGTGCTCTTGAGTAAACTGAATAAACAAATGAATTTTTAAAATTGTCATATCCAATTCACTACCTCGTCACTAACCATATATTCATTTATTAGACTCTAGCTCCTCCCTTCTAGAGTAGTATACCTTTTGTCCTTTGAAAGTTTTGCTTCTTAAAATTTAAGATACATCTATTTTAAGCAAAACTTTCAAAGGACAAAAAAGTAAAACCAGGACCAAACCACTACAATCAATTTTATATGATTAGATAATATGATTGAGAAGCTCTCAGACAAAGTGCTTCCCTCTATACTTACCCTCTGGCTCTCCCCACAACATCTTTTTTCTCCAGCCAATGTTGTCCTTGTTTATAGAGGCCTCGGTCATCAACTGCATTATTATCTCCTTTGGTCAAAAACTTGATATGTCCATTTTGCCTTAACAGAGTAAGGGAAAGTCAAGTCATCAAATACCTTCATAACATTTGAAAGTATAAAATTTGTTCTTATTAATCAAAAATTCCTATGGCACTATGGTGTCTTATCAACCATTCATTAAATATCAAAATAATTTCTTTCTATGTATCTTTTTCATTCATTTAGCATTCTGTATGCTGACACAAAGGTAAAAGAAAATGATCGAAATTTAAATGTGAAAGAACACAATTAAATCCATAATTTTATACATTTTTCTTACTTATAAGTCAATGAATAATTGCCAATTATTATAAAAACAGGACAAACTATATCATAAGAGAATCAAAATACAGGAAAAAATTTCAGGCCAGGCAAAGTGGCTCACATCTATAATTCTAGCACTCTGGGAGGCTAAGACAGGAGCATTCCACTAGCTCAGGAGTTCAAGACCAGCCTGAGCAAAAGTGAGACCCTGTCTCTACTAAAAATAGAAAAATTAGCCAGGTGTTGTAGCAGCACATGTAGTTCCAGCTACTAGGGAAGCTGAGGCAGAAGAATTACTTGAGCCCAGGAATTTGAGGTTGCTTCTAGCTAGGCTGACGCCAAAGCACTCTAGCCTGGGGCAAGAAAATGAGACTGTATCTCAAGGAACAAAAAAAAAAAAAAATAGAGAAGAAAAATAGTCCATAAAAAATATATCCAACTATGAAAAGTGTCACTCTCTTGGTGTCTTCACACCCTCCTCTTCTGTATGCTTACGCACAGCACGGGATTTCCTGGGATCAACGCGCCCTATACTCATTCCACAGCTGCACATTTACACACTCTTGCCTGCTCCAGGACTGTATTCATGCAGCCATCCAAGACAGCTGAGACTCTTTGATAATCCACTCCAGAATTTAATTTTACCACAACTGACCCTTGACCCTAGTGGTTTCTTTCCAAAGACTCATTTTAATCATCTCAGGAGATTGGAAACCTGAGTTCTAATGCCAGCTCTGCTACTTAAATAGCTGTGTGAGTTGGGTAACTCATCATTTCACTTCTCAGAGCCCCAGGTTCCTCAACGCGTGGTCAAGATCCAAAACCGTCACTCAGACACACCACAAGCCTGGCCTTTGCAGACAATTTCAGTAAAAACTGAAAAATAATTCTTTATTTTAAGAACAAAAAGAATAGTCACAATTGTGTTGTTTACAAAAGGGAAAGACTAAAAACCAACAAAAAGTCCAATAATAAGGCAGTGGAATACTATACAAGTGTTAAGAATAATGTTGTAAAAGACATGTTTATGGATGGGCAGCAGATGAGCCTGTGGCCCAAAGGAGTAGGGCACTGGCCCCATATACCAGAGTAGTGGATTCACACCCAGCCCCGGCCAAAAACTGCAAAAAAAAAAAAAAGAAAGAAAGAAATGTTTACGGACACTGGAATATTATATAATTTTTATTAAGAGTACAAAACAGAATGTCCATTGTACATATTTCTACCAATATTCTAGAACTACAAAAAGCAAAGGAACACATTAAACTAGCCCAGCAGATATAACTGGCAAAAGGCAGACTATCCAGAAACTACATAATGACCCAGTTCTCCACCCAACAAGTTAAAAGAAGAGCTAAAATAACACAGCCCAATGTACAGACGGTAGCCATCTATGGCTTTCTTTAGCTAACTTTCCCTTGTTATTTCTTCTTCAATAAACATGTATTAATTAAATATTGGGAGAAAAAGTTAATCCTAAAAGAAAAAATACCTTAATTCTTTACACATGCTAGGGGTTATAGAATAATATCTTTTTGGATCAGAAGATTATTACTTTAATTTTACTAAAAAACCATTAAGTTTCTAGTAATTTTGAAATTTAATTGAAAGCAAAGTATATTTTATGGTTAATAAAGATCAGCTTAAAATTAACTCATGTGAGTACATATTAACCACTGTACTAGAAGAAGAAAATTAGCTTGACATTTCCACTGACTAATATCCACTTAGATTCTAAATGAGAAACAGGCTCACTAACACTAAATCTGCAGATGAAACTAAATTGGGAAGTGTTGCAAACACCAAAAACAGTTAATTGCAAATAGTTACACTAAAAATGAGATCCCAGTTAGAAAAAAACACAAATAGATACAGAGAAAAATAATCTGTAGGTGACAATTCAGTAAGTGAAAGCATGTTTGAAGAACCCTGGAGGGTCAATGAAGACAGGTACCAGGAGAAGTTAGCAGCGAGAACAAAAATTAGAAGCTTCAGGAAGAGTCAATGCAACCATGAAAGTAACACTGAACCCACATAAGTACAGAGGTAAAATCAGATATGAGGAGAGGAAAACCAGGAAATGGGAAACTCCAAAAAAAAAAAGGAAGAGATGCTCTGGGGAAATCTGGGCTATTCCCAAAGACCTGATGTCTTGACTTGTTGGTAAAACAATCACATCAATTTCCCCTTTCTGAGGTATAATCAAGAGAGACACTATGGCTTTTTTGAAAAAGCATGGCTCTCCTTCATCTACTTAACAGCAGAAGAAATATTCTCTGGTAGCAACCAGTTCTTATTAGGCCTATTAAGATCTACCAACTATAGCACTTGCAGCTCACAGGCTCAAAATATTGATGGAAGACACATTTATATAGAATCCCTCCCTTGCTAGCACAGGGATCAAATATTTAATATTACCTACCTCTGAGTAGCTCAAAGCGTTTAGATTTTAATTCACCCACCATGATACTGTGACATTAGGAAGGAGGAAATAAACATTTTATAGCTGAGAAAAAAGTAAGCCCCAATAGCTAAAAGGACAGAGAAGTATGTATTTGTCTGCAAGGGAAAAGCAAAGCTAAGGACTAAGTCAACTCTGTGGTGAAATTTCTCCTTCCAAACACTTGACCAAATGCCCGTACTCAATGTCACCAAATTATAACACCTCCTATAGCTCAACACATAATACATATACAGTAGAACCTCCATAGCTGACTTCCTCTCTACACTGACCACCTACTTACGTTGACCTTTTTTTTTTTTTGAGACAGAGTCTCACTTTGCCACCCTCCGTATAGTGCTGTGGTGTCACAGCTCACAGCAACTTCCAGGTCTTGGGCTTAAGCGATTCTCTTGCCTCAGCCTCCCCAGCCTGGGACTATAGGCATCCGCCACAATGCCCTTATTTTTTTGTTGCAGTTTGGCTGCGCTGGGTTCGAACCCACCACCCTCGGTATATAGGGCCAGCGCCCAACTCACTGAGCCACAGGCACCGCCTATTGACCTAATTTTCATAGACCAGACATGCACCACACGGATGTATCAGTACGGTAGGCCTAGTTCATTATGTTGATCACTGCCATATGTTGACCAGTTTGTTACAGTCCCTTATAGAGATTCTACTGTATTTTGATTATTATCTGGCCCCATATTTAAGAACAATGTTAATACTATTAAACCAAATGATAATTCCAACCAGATATTTCAGTATCCCCAAAAGAAAAAAGGAAAACGGACACACTTCTTTTTTTCTTTTTTGTGACAGAGTCTCACTATGTTGCCCTTGGTAGAGTACCGAGGCATCATAGCTCACAGCAACCTCAAACTCTTGAGCACAAGTGATGCTCTTGCCTTAGCCTCCCAAGTAGCTGGGACTATAGGCACCCACCACAACGCCTGGCTATTTTTTTTTTTTTTTGGAGATGAGGGTCTGCTCTTGCTCAGGCTGGTCTCAAACCCGTGAGGTCGGGCAATCCACCTGCCTCAGCCTCCCAGAGTGCTAAGATTATGGGCATGAGCCACCACGCCGGGCCAAAAGAATTCTTCTAAACTAGAATGTTTACAGGGATGTTCAAAAAGTAATAACTGACAGTCTCTCTTATCTATGTGGAGAAAATTAACTACCTTATAGAGTGGTAAAAATAATATTTATTGAGGGCTGCTGCATATTCCAGAACCTAAAGCGTCTCCCGAATACCTAGCTCTCTAGAATACCTCCCTATACTTTCAATTCTTCTCTTCCTTCCCTTCTGAAAGTTTTTCTTAACCAGAAATATTTAATTACTACAGGTTCAGAAGGGAGAAGTGAGAAATATGTAGTTGGCTGCGGATCACATAGACTTAGAACTCAAAGAGATACGATAATTCTCAGAAGTTTTTTCAGAACCTCTCTATGTTACAGATAGGGAAACTGAATCAGAGGTAAAATTTTCTACTCATTTGTAAGCCCCACCTCCACCTTGAGGTGATTCTAAATGTTTTATATATATCTTTTTCATTTGTAAAATGCCAAGACTCTTACATCAGAAGACTCTACTTAAAATTAATCCTTAGGTCTTGCTTTTCCTGGAGCTACTAGTGGTTATTGACTAGTTAGGAAGTGGAAGAAAACCAAGAAAAACTTCTGGGCTCGGCACCTATAGCTCAGCAGCTAGGGTGCCAGCCACCTACACCAGAGCTGGTAGGTTCGAACCCAGCCCGGGCCTACCAAACAAGGACAACTACAACCAAAAAATAGCCGGGCACTGTGGCAGGCACCATAGTCCCAGTTACTAGGGAGCCTGAGGCAAGAGAATCACTTAAGTCCAAGAGTTTATGCTTGCTGTGAGTTGTGATACCACAGTACTCTACCGAAGGCAACATAGTGAGACTCTTGTCTCAAAAAGAAAACACTTCTGGAAAAAACTTTCAAGGAAATAAGTGAATTATTAATAACTATTCACAGTTCCCCAAATGTTCGTCAAACCTTTAGCTATTCATAAAAATTAGACAAAGGGCCTGTGGGGTTCCTCACTCTTCCACAATCTTTAGGCTATAAAAACTAAATACCACAAACAATCAAAAACATTTAAAACAGAGACGATACAGCTTAGACATACTTTTCATGAATCTTCAAGACTCGGTGAACTATAGGAATCTCTCTTCCTTCTATCCTAAAAACAACAATTTCTCCCACTCGTATGGGGTCTTCAACCCGATTTGTTAGAAAGAGAAGGTCTCCTCTATGGAATGCAGGTTCCATGCTGCCACTGGGAAGGAAAGAAGAACAGAATAGCAGAAAGTTTAAGTGTGAGATTAAACTGGCTTTCAAAATTCAATGGTCAGTAAAATCAAAAGTACCACCTTCACAGATAGTTAGCACCCTAACAACTATAACGTAAATGTGTATTATTACCAAATAAAATATTTTCCTAGTTATTAGCATTCACTAGTGAAATTAATCATTTCAAGCATTACTATTCAAATGAATATAAATCTGGAAAACAGCAGTGTTACTTATTCTTTAACCTTTTAAAATTTCAAATGACAAACTGAATATAAAAGAATGAACTTTAAAAATACTGCCCTTATTCTCACTTAATCTAAAACCAGTAAACATATTCAAATATTCAAATGAGAGCTGGATCATCTTCTGCCATTTACAAAGATACAGACCAAGATGACCTTAAAGGATGAACCCATTAAGAAGGAAAAACAGCTCATCAAGTCAATTAGCTACAAAAATAACACTTGTCTCATCAATTTAGTTATTTCATACCTATTTTTAAAAGAAAAATAAGAAAAAAAATAAAGGACTAGAGCAGAGATTTCTGTCTAAGAATTTACCTATTTGTAAAAACTGGATGAAGGACCTACGCGGTTTCTCACTCTTTCACAATCTTTAGGCTATCAAAACTAAATACCACAATCAAAAACATTTCAAATAGTCTTCAAAACAACTCTATAATCTAAGTACTATTATTATTCCAACTTATAGACAAGGAAACAGACACTTTAAAAGGCCTAAAGTTATAAAGCAATAAGATAATAAAGGTAAGATTTGAACCAAGAGAGTCTAGTAGTCACTCTCACTATACTTAACTGCCTTTCAGCCACCCTAGAATTCATATTTGCATTGAAAGAAGATCACTTCAGAAGCTAAGGAATATTTGGAAAAAAATCAAATATTTAGTGAATAAATTAATAAACTAGAAAAGATGAGAAAATAGACTGGGGGACTGATTTGTCCAGGTTATTATTATAAATGAATACTTGGGAACTATTAAAACTATTATTTAAAACTCTTTAAATCAGCAGGCACAGTAGTAGTCCCAGCTATATGTGAGGCTGAGGCAGAAGGATCACTTAATGCCAGAGTTGGTCACCATACTGTACACAGTCATCCCTATGAAGACTCACTGCACTACAGCCTGGGCAGCACATCAAGACCTTGTTTTTCTTTTTTTTGCTTGCTTGTTTATTTTCTGAGACAGAATCTTACTTTGTTGCCCTAGGTAGAGTACAGTGTTGTCATAGCTCACAGCAACCTCAAACTTTTTTGTGATCCTTTTTGCCTCAGCCTCCCAAATTGCTGGAACTACAGGTGCCCATCACAATGCCCAGCTAGTTTTTTTTTTTTTTTTTTA
>NW_003852406.1:36209874-36217835 GCF_000181295.1 Otolemur garnettii | reverse complement strand
AAAAAAAAAAAGGAAATAAATACAACCAAAAAAAACTCTGTAAACATGAACAAAAGCAAATGATAAGAAGAAAAAATAAAAAGATGTATATATAAAATTACTCCAATTATGTAAAAAAACATAAAAAACTAAAATGTTAATAGTGATTATATCTTAGAATTATGAGTGACATGTTTTCACCTAGTTATTTTTGTGTTTTCAATATTTTGTATAATGAAAACATATTAACTTTTTTCTGATTATAAAAGCATTATTTTGGGGCCAGTGCCTGTGGCTCACAGGAGTAGGGCACCAGCCCCATATGCCAGAGATGGCGGGTTCAAACATAGCCCTGGCCAAAAGCTGCAAAAAAAAATAATAATAAAAGCATTTTTTTGAGATAAAGTCTCTTTGCCCAAGCTAGCATGCCATGGTGTCATCATACCTCCCAGCAATCTCAAACTCCTGGGCTGAAGCCTAAGGTTCTTCTCTTAGACTACAAGGGTACTCCACCATGTCCAGCTAATTTTTCTGTTTTTAGTGGAGATGGGGTCTCGCTGTTGCTCAGGCTGATCTCGAACTCCTGAGCTCAAGCAATCCATCCACCTCAGCCTCCCAGAATGCTAGGATTACAGATCTGAGTTACCACACCTGGCTATAAAAGCATTTTTCTGGAGGTCAGTGTAACAGCCCAGACAGGGAATGATGACAGCCTGAAACAGAAAACAGTAGGAAGAACAACTATAAAAGGGTAGAATAGAGAGAGGAAGAAATAAATTTGAAGGCCAACTGGGCATGCCAGAAGGGAGAATCAAAAATGACTCCTATACTTGTTTAAAAATACAAAATTAAAGCTAGACAGGAGGAATAATTTCCAATATTCTAAAGCACTGTAGGATGACAACAGTTAACAATACATTGTATAGTTTCTGGCTTAGCGCCTGTAGCTCAGCAGTCAGGGTGCCAGCCACGTAAACCGGGGCTGGCAGGTTCAAATCTAGCCCAGGCCTGCCAAACAACAATAACAAAATAGCCAGGAGTTGTGATGGGTACCTATAGTCCTAGCTACTTGGGAGACTGAGGCAAGAGAATCACTTAAGCCCAGGAGTCTGAGGTTGCTGTGAGCTATGACACCATGGCACTATACTGAGGGTGACATAGTGAGACTGTCTCAAAAAAATAAAATAAAATAAAAATACATTATACAGTTTCTAACAGCTAGGATTGAACATTTCCTTGTTGTGAATGTTCCTAACATAAAGAACAGATCAATGTTTCAGATGAAAGATATACTAATTACCCTGATCTGATCACTATATATCTAATGAAACATAATTATGTATTTCATAAATGTATATAATTATTATGTGTCAATTTAAAACATTTTAAAAAGAATGATTCCTAGGTCTTTAACACTGGCAACTAAGGAGATGGCAATGTAGGTCATAGAGAAGGGGGGGTTTTGAAAAAAAGGAGGTAAATATTGTTTTTATTATGTAGAGTTTTAAGTTTCTGGTCAACATCCATATAGAGAATGTCTGGTTTAGGGTAAAAACAAGAGTCTAGAATTCAGGAAAGAAAGCTGTGGATAGGCTCCGTGCCTGTGGCTCAAGCAGCTAAGGCACCAGCAACATACACCTGAGCTGGGGGATTTGAATCCAGCCTGGGCCCACCAAACAACAACTGCTACAACCAAAAAATAGCCGGGCATTGTGGCGGGCGCCTGTAGTCCCAGCTACTTGGGAGGTGGAGGCAGAAGAATCACTTGAGCCCAGGAGTTGGAGGTTGCTATAAGCTGTGATGCCACAGCACTCTACCCAGGGCAACAGCTTGAGGCTCTGTCAAAAAAAAGAAAGCTGTGAACAAAAAATAAAAAGATTTAGGAATTCAGATATAGGTGGCAATTAAAGAAACAAAAACATATAGTGTGAGGACTACTAAGGAAATAAACTGGAGAAAACATTTTAAATATTAAATAAATTACTATGAGATAGAAGGAATGCTTGAGCTCAGGAGTTCCAGACCAGTCTGAGTGAGAGTAAGGCACTATTATCTACAAAAAATAGAGAAATTAGCCAGGCATGGTGGCAAGCGATTATAGTCCCAGTTAAACAAGAGGCTGAGGCAGGATGATTGCTTGAGCCCAGTTTGAGGTTGTTGTGAGCTATGGTGACACCCCTGGACTCTAGCTAGGGTGACCGAGTGAGACTCTGTCACCAAAACAAACAAATAAATTCTTATACTAGTTTGCTTTTTATTATTACCTATTTATACTTTTAAGTTTAATACATCAAACATGATAAATTTTATAAGTTATACAGAAAACATTTTATTTTAGTATTTTTTGACTTCAGCTCCATAAAGGAAAAAATAATTCAGGGTTTTAATTATTTGGGGGCTATATTTTTAAATGACAGAGTCTTACTCTGTTACTCAGGCTGGAGTACAGTAGCAGCATTATTATATCTATTGTCAGCTCAAACTCCTGGGCCCAAGGATCCTCCAGCCGCAGCTGAGACTACAGGCGCACCACTATACCCAGCTCATTTTCTTTTATTTTTTTTTTGTAGAGATAGGTTCTGGCTTTGTTGCTCATTCTGGTCCTGAATTCCTGGTCTCAAGCAATCCTCTCACTTCAGCCTCCCAAAGTGTCAAGATTGTAGGTAAGAAACACCATACCCAGTCAAAAAATTAGTTTTAAAAATTTCTGAAATTTATAAAATAATTTATGTGAAAATAAATAACATGAGTTTCTATCTTTACCTCCAAGGCTTCATAAAAGTCCAAAGAGCAGATTCTCAGTTGGCCTAAGCCCTCTGAGGCATATTTTATTCCAGGTAAAAATACATTCCTTGAAAACCCTGACCAGGTAAAATCTACCGGGGCAGTGCCTATGGCTCAAAGGAGTAGGGCGCTAGCTCCATATGCCAGAGGTGGTGGGTTCAAACCCAGCCCTGGCCAAAAACTGCAAAAAAAAAAACTACCTAACCAGCCAATCACATAAATTATCTTTCTCTAATGAAAGCTCCTCCTTCTAGGTTGTTTTGGTTTTTTGGTTTGGTTGTTTTTTGTTTTCTTAAGACAGTGTCTTACTTTGTCACCCTGGGTAGAGTGCCCTGGCATCATCATGGTATCATGGTTCACAGCAACCTCAAACTCTTGGGCTCAAGCCATCCTCCTGCCTGAGCTTCCCAAATAGCTGGGACTACAGGTGAGCACCACTATAGCCAGCTGATTTTTCTATTTTTAGTAGAGAGGTTGATCTTTAGTCAGGCTGGTCTTGAACTCCTTAGCTCAAGTGATCCACCCACCTTGGCCTTCCAGTGTGAACTAACATGTCCAGCCTAAAGAAAGTTCCTTATACTCTCAACCATAGCCTCTTCTAATCTGACCTAAATCTACAATAATCCCCGAAGAATCTCTGGAAGAGGCTCTTTAGTCCCCTTCTCTATACCTTTTCTCCTAAGTGCCAATTAGTGTAGCTTCTCCTGTTACTGTTTGAATACTTTATAAACTAAATTCAAACTATCTGAAACTGACAGCCATAAAATTTTAGAACTGGAAAGGTCTTCTGACATCATCTAGGGTTACCCTTCATTTTAAAGGTGAGGAAACTGGCTTGGCACCCTAGCTCAGTGAGTAGGGCACTGGCCACATACACCGAAACTGGTGGGTTAGAGCCTGGCCCAGGCCTGCTAAACAACAATGACAACTGTAGACTCAGTGCCTGTAGCTCAGGCACTGTGTTTGGGTGTCAGCCACATACACTGAAGGTGGCAGGTTCGAGCCCAAACCAGGCCTGCCAAACAGCAATGACAACGACAACCAAAAAATAGCCGGGCATTGTGGCAGGCGCCTGAAATCCCAGCTACATGGTAGGCTGAGGCAAGAGAACCGCTTAAGCCCAGGAGTTTGAGATTGCTGTGAGCTGTGATGCCACAGCACTCTACCGAGGGTGACATAATGAGACTCTGTCTCAAAAAAAATAAACAAATAAAATAAAAATAAAGGTGAGGAAACTATGGTTCAATGCATATGTGACTTGCCCAAGGTTATAGCTGAACAATGAAAGAGTTTGAGATGCAAGTTTCTATATTTCCAAAGCAGTGCTTTAAATGCACAGCTTCTCTCTCTCTTTTTTTAAGAGATAGGCACAAGGTCTCACTCTGTCATCCAGGCTGGAGGGCAGTGGCACGAACATAGCTCACTGAACTTCAAACTCCTGGATTCAAGTGCTCCTAGTAGCTAGGACTACAAGCATGCACCATCTTGGCTGACTAATTTTTTTTATTTTTTGTAGAGACAAGATTTTACTATGTTGGCCAGGCTGGTCTTGAATTCAGCCTCAAGTGATCCTCTCACCTCAGCTTTCCATAGTGATGGATTACAGTCATAGCCATAATACCCAGCACATACATTTTATTTCTTTGCACTGCTAAAATTACAGCTGCATTTTCTTTTTTTTTTTTTTTATTTTTAGAGATCGGGTCTTCCTCTGTCACCCCAGGTAGAGTTCAGTGGTGTCACTGTAGCTCACAGCAGTTTCAAACTCCTGGGCTCAAGTGATCCTCCTGCCTCAGCATCCCAAGTGGCTGGGACTACAGGTACTCACCACCATGCCTGGCTAATCCATTTGATTATTAATGGAGACAGAATTAAGGTATGAGTAAGAGTACAAGTAAAGTAAAAGCAAGAAACTGAAGACCCAATGCTTCCAACCTCTTGTTGGAGCTGGAACTGTATCAGAGTATAACAATGAAAGAGTCAAATTTGTATTGTGTAGAATAATGTTAAGTATTTTTATTATAAAAATAGAGGGTGAGAGGAAATTTTTTGAAGGTGATAAATATATTTATGGCATTGACTGTGGTGACGGTGTCAGGGGTATATGCTTACCTCCAAACCTACCAAGTTGTATACATCATATATGAACACCTTTCTGTACGTCAATCATACCTCAATAAAGTGGTTAATAAAAAGAGTAAAAGCACCATTATTTAGTCTGTAGATATTGTTAACAATTTGATCTATTTTATATTTGTGCTCCATTATCTTCTAGGAAGGATTTGAGATGACTTGCAAAATGAATACCAAAATAAAACAGAACTACAATAATTCAATTAAATACCTAAGTGGCTATTCTCTAAAAATGAGTTACTAAAGTACTACGAGTATGAATACAAAGAGAAAGAAGCATGATAGAAAAAAATTCAGCACTATATATATTTATCACCTTAAGAGATGGTACCTTCAAAATTCCTGAAGCCTATTTAGAATATTTAAAGGTCAGGAAACATATAAATAATTAGTGATGCTTTTGTACTGACATTGAGAACATACAACAATAACATTCTTAATTTACTGATGTACTATAAAATCTAATGAACAACCAACTAAATATCAGGCCTGATGTATCAAAATGAGAAATAGAAGAGGACAGAAGAATTTCAGGAAAATAAAGGACAACAAAACACTTTCATAAGGGTTGAGCCAAAAATAAAGCTCATATAGTAACTTTTTTAGAGAAAGGTCGTGGACCCTGGAGTTCTGAGTAGAAGTGCCTAACAAAGTGAGAATCTCTCACATTTGAGAAGTAGTAACTAATTTCCTTCTAGGCCCTCTTCTGGGAAAGAGTAGTTTTAAGGAACAGACATACCAGTTATTCAATACCTCGATTTTTCTCCCAAGTAATGCCATGTAATTCTATACTCTGAAAAGTTTTTACCTGAGCACCACTACAATTGGACTTTCACTTCCAGTTATTACCATTAACCCCTTCCAGATCATTAGTGCTGAAGAGACAATCATTCCAAAGTTGAGGACTTGGTAATACAGCTGTAAGAACAAAAGAAAAGAAGTAAGATCCACTATTATCTCCACTCAGGAAAGCAAATGAATGTAGTATCAATTTAAAAGTTTCAAGTAACAC
The DNA here is from genome assembly GCF_000181295.1 of Otolemur garnettii. Taxonomy (NCBI): domain Eukaryota; kingdom Metazoa; phylum Chordata; class Mammalia; order Primates; family Galagidae; genus Otolemur; species Otolemur garnettii. The sequence goes on along the minus strand of NW_003852406.1, from coordinate 36,211,927 downwards.
TATTAGGGCAATTAAATTTCTTACATTTTTTTAATGTACTGTAATAATTATTATACTATCAGCAGACTAGAACAGTCCTCCTTTCAAAATAGAGCATGCTCTATTTTGTTTGTTAAAATATCAGTAACATTTATAAATAACATATTGGTTTCATAACCTTTCAAACAAGTTATTTCAGTTAGGTCTCGCAATCATTCAGCTTAAATTTAATCATACCTATGCTATCTACTAGCTGACAGTTACATATCTCTGCTCTTGAAATCCTCTAGTACTCAATTTCCTTCCTTCCTTTCTTTTTTTTTCTCTAAGAAACAGAGTCTTGTTCTGTCGTCCAGGCTGGAGTGCAGTGGCACAATCATAGCTCACTGCAACCTCAAACTCCTGGGCTCAAGCAATCCTCCCACTCTGGCCTCCCAAAGGGCTGGAATTAAAGGTGTGCACCACTGCACCTGGCCTCTAGTACTTAATTTTCTACAGTAAGTATCCCTTGATAATCATGAGATAGTCGATGACATTTAATTCCTTCACTTTTTAGTTGAGGAACTTAAACTTAGTCTTAGAGAGAACAGACTTCACCAAAGTCCCATACCCTTAATAGTAACATCGTCAAGACTAAAAGGTCAGCCTAACTTACTAAATTTCCACTACTCTATAAATTTTAAAATTCCATGACTTAAATGAGCAGATACAATACCAGAAAGGCATTTTAAGTAAGGGAAATAATGTGAGCTAACTGTGTTAGGCCACGACTAAAAAATGGATAAAATTAGACGGGATGACTACAAACAAAGACATGTAATTTAAAGAATCAAAAAAGCTGGGGCTAGATAGCCGGGTGTTGTGACAGGCACATGTAGTCCCAGCTACTCGGGAGGCTGAGGCAAGAGGATCACTTGAGCCCAAGAGTTTGAGGTTGCTGTGACCTGTGACAGTACAGCACTCTACTGAGAGTGAGAAAGTAAGATTCTGTCTTAAAAAAGAAAAACAATCATCAAAACCAAAAAAGCTGAGGCTAGAAAGTACTGGGAGATCCGAGGTGTGTGTATTGCTTGAGCTCAGGAGTTCAAGACCAGCCTGAGCAAGAGTGAGACCTTGTCTCTACTAAAAACAGAGAAATTAGCTGGGCATAGCAGTGGGTGCCTATAGTCCCAGCTACTTGGAAGGCTGAGGGAGAAGACTGGCCTAAACCCAGGAGTTTGAAGTTGCTGTGAGCTATGATGTCATTGCACTCTAGCCTAGGCAACAGAGAGAGATTTTTTTTTCTAAGAAACAAGAAAAAAATAAAAAAGAAAGAAAGAGAGGGAGAACGAAAGAGAGAGAGAATGGACTTGTAAAAATCTGAGAAAGCATATTAAAGTCCAATTATAGTGAACCTTACATGCAGGACTGAAAATATGGACCTAAAAAAAACCTTCAGAATATACTTTAAAGTGAAAAACCAAGTTTCAAAAATATGTACAACATGAGCTCATTTTTTTTTTTTTCGAGACAGAGTCTCACTATGTTGCTCTTGGTAGAGTGCCATGGCATCACAGCTCACAGCAATCTCAAACTCTTGGGCTTAAGTGATTCTCTTGCCTCAGCCTCCCTAGGAGGGAGGTGCCCGCCACAATGCCTGGCTATTTTTTTGTTTCTGTTGCAGTCATTGTTGTTTGGCAGGCCCAGGCTGGGTTCAAACCCACCAGCTCCAGTGTATGTGGCTGGCACCCTAGCCGCTGAGCTACAGGTGCTAAGCCAGTGAGCTCATTTTTGTTATTTAAAAAAAAGATATATAGGCTCGGCACGGTGGCTCACACTGTAAGTCCTAGCACTTTGGAAGACTGAGGCAGGAGGATCATTTGAGCCCAGGAGGAGTTCAAGACCAGCCTGAACTCTACTAGGGAGCCAGTCTCTACTAAATTGAAAATTAGCTGGGCATGTGGCAGATGCCTGTAGTCCAAGCTATTCAGAAGGCCAAGGCAGGAAGATCCCTTGAGCTCAAGGGTCTAAGGTTGCTGTGAGCTAAGCTGATGCCATGGCACTCCAGCCTAAGCAACAGATTGAGACTCTGTCT